>NW_017672028.1:0-63701 GCF_001879085.1 Nicotiana attenuata | reverse complement strand
TTCTGCGTCATCATCCAACTGGCTTCAACCATCTCATTATCACCCAGCTTGTATAGATTCAAAGTCTGCAACGTAGATGTTCTTGTATCTTTTGGCTACTAAAGACCACTTTGCTAGCTACCAGATTGGTAACTGTGCACACTTTTGATTAAGAACTCTACTTTGTTTCCTTTATCACAAATTTGGAGAAATACTCAAGGACTTGTACTTCAGGCCATCCTCATAGTACACGTTCTCAATTGAGTATCAAAGAGACTTTCCAACTTTTTCAACACCGAGAATGTAATCCCCTTCCTTTTTTTTTTGAAAAAGATACATTCCCTTCTTGCAGGGGTTTCCGGTGAGAGGAAATCCATTGTGCTTCCAATCATGTGCTTTGAGCAACCACTGTCCATGGTCCATTGCAGACGACCAACCTGTCCGTACTGTCCGACTAGTCATACCCGCTTCCCTTCACTTTTTCCCTGCACCTACAAATTATGGGTTAGATTTAGGAACCCAAACTAGTTTGGGTCCCTTGTTATTATAAAAGGGATGGATGAGAGCTTTTCTAGTCCATGCAGGCAACATTCGCTTCTTGCGAGCAGTACCTGGTCCCTTGCTAGTAGTCACTTTATTAGTAAACACTTTGTTTTTCTGAACAGATTGAGCCCTGGCCTGGCAATTTTCTTTAAAGTGCCCATTGTTCCCACATTGGGTACACAACCAGTTATCCGGAATAGTGACGTACTTGTTGTGAGGGTTGTAAGGACTTTTCTCCCTTTGGAACCCGATTTCCGGCATGTTTCCACTATTGTTGAGATACATGGTAGTGGCAGCATCTGAGGACCAGGTCCACTTCAGAGATTTTTCAAGATCAACTTTTACTTTCTCCAATTCAGCCTGAAGTTGCCGATTTTTCTCAAGTTCACCACATAGCCTAGTTTTCACATCCGTTAATTCCTTTTCAAGCTTGATGTGTGTCTCACTAGCTACTTCCTTCCCTTTCCCAAGACTCACAGTCCTATGTTATCTATTGAGTCCCTCAATGGTTTTCTCTAGGTCAGTGAATATTACTAAAAAATCATCCCTCTCTTGCTCAGTAGCTGCAATTTTTTCTTCTAGAGTGTGTTTCTCATTTCTAAGGCATTCTATTGTTTCCTTCAAGTGAACGACCACTACCATCAGGTCATCTCTCTCATTTTCTGCACTAGTTATTTTTTCATTCAGAACTTCCTTTTCTTTTTCAAGATTAGCTATGGTCTCATTTAGGTCCACTACACAGACCACCAGATCATCTCTAGATTGTTCAGCTTCTCCTAGTTCTAGGGCCAGGATCTCCTTATCATTATCAAGGTTATAATAAGCATCAATTAGAACATTTGCTAATGACCTTAACTTCTTAGAAGAGTAGGATTTCAGATTTCTCCGAACATCCCTGAAACTTACCTCACCATCTTCATCTTCTTCATCATCATCAGACTGAACCATCAACGCGAATAGTGAGTCACACTTCGTTGCTTCAATTTCCACTGCCATTATGGAACTGTTTTCTACATCTGGTTCCCTTTCTGATTCACTAGAGGAGTCTCCCCAAGCGGCAAGAGCCTGCTTCACAATATTGTCAGCTACAATTTTTCGACTGAATCGTTTGTCTGGAACCAGGTTCCTTTTTGCTGTTTTGTCAGGGTTTTGTTTGTATTGCTCCTGTTTCACAAGTGGACAGTCTTTGATGAAATGTCCTGGCTTTCCGCTCTTGTGACAGAGATCATTGTTCCTTGCCTTACTTGAACTGCCCCTCTTTGGTATACCACCATTCCTTCGAACCATCTTTTGAAATCTTTTAGTATGATAGGCCATATCGCTATCTTCTTCACTTGAGTCACTGCTTTTAGCCTTGAGTACCAGGTTCTTTTCCTTCTTTGGCTCTCTCCTTTCACTGTCTTTCTTTCTTTTCATCTCGTAAGTCTTTAGATTACCAATCAGCTCATCCATGGTTAGAGTTTGTAAATCTTTAGCTTCAGTGATGGCATTTACCTTACTTTCCCAAGAACCCGGTAAGACACTGAGGATTTTCCTTACAAGATTGTTTCTGGGAATAACATCTCCAAGTGAATGAAGCTCACTTATGATGGATGTGAATCTGGTGTGCATATCCTGTATAGACTCATCATCCTTCATCTTGAAGAGCTCATACTCTGTGGTGAGCATGTCAACTTAGAATGTTTAACCTGAGTGGTTCCTTCGTGTGCAGTTTGCAATGCTTTCCATATTTCTTTGGCAGTATCACAAACTGAGACTCTTTTGTACTCATCGGGTCCTATGCCACATACCAAGATTTTCTTGGCACGATAGTTCTTCTCTACGGCTTTTCTGTCAATATCACTGTACTCCTTTCTGTCCTTTGGCACCATTGGTCCAGTTTTTTCAAGCTTCTTCATAGGAACATGTGGACCATCACAGATGATGTCCCACAGTTCTAAATCTTTGGCCATTATGAAATCATGCATGCGAGTCTTCCACCATCCGTAGTACTGTCTATTGAATCTAGGAGGTCTGTAGGTTGATTGTCCCTCCTCAAAGTTCGGTGGAGCAGCCATTGAGATCCTTTCTAGGTGTTAACCTTTTAGAAAGAACCTGCTCTGATACCAATTGATAGCTTCTATGAATCCACCAAACTATAGAGCACCTGATCCTTTATAAGTTTCTACTGAGAATACTTTATGAAGCAGTAAGTAAAAGAGACAAGGGATTTTTACGTGGAAAAATCCCACACAAGGGGACAAAAACCACGACCTACACTTGTAGGCTTTCAACTTCATTAACTTGTAATCTAACTATTACAAGCCACTTTGTAATAACTCTATTACAAAGACTTTAACTTGACTAACTTGTGATACTCTTACCACAAGCCACTTTGTGTCTCTCTAGTTACAAAGACTTTAAACTTATGACTAAACCTAGTCACAACATAAACTCAGAAAGTTTACGGATTTTGGTTTGCTAAAACATAGCTTCTAAGAAAGCAAGATAGGAGTTACAATGAAGAACAAATAACAAGATTACAACTCAACTACGGATGTACATAGACTCGTTGTGAAACTGATCCTTTAGTGGAGTTGTCTTCTTGTTCTTGACACACCAGTGACTTCAATGTCGATGAACACTTTTAGTGCTTAAAAGATATCACTGAATGCACAAGTCCATATGTTGTGCCTTGCACCAGGTTGTTATACTACAAAAGATATCACAATGGTAATGCCAATTCTTGATACACGCTTCTTCCCAATGAGAAGTGACTGCTGCACTGTCTGTTGCAGTGTCGCGTGTACAGTTGCGGACAGTCACTTTGTGCAGTTGCATTCCAGCTATATAGTTGACTTGTACTTCTGTCAATGAAACCCAAGGGACCAGGTCCCTGTTGTGTTCCTCTTTGTAACAGTTGCGGATATCCACCTTCTGCTGTTATGTTCCAGCTGTACAGTTGACGGAACCGTAAGGGACCAGGTCCCTGTTGTGTTCTTCTTTGTGGTTGTTCACTCATTTGCTGGAAATTAGGCTGAACATGTTCATTTGAAATGTATGCAAGATGGGTCAGGTTCTCTGTCTGGTTCTTGTCAATAAGTTTGTTAGATCATCAAAACATAAGAAGCATAAGGCAAAGACATTGAAAACCCATCATTGAGGAAGGCTTACCGGGTATTTTACACATGTGATCCTGTAGGCTAAAAAACCTAGGACCCCTTTTACTCCTTGTTTTAAATGTAATTTGTCCAATTTGCTTTATCTGTTTATAAGACTAATTCACATAATTTGAGTTCGGCCGGGACCTACCGTTGTGGACCGTGAGGGGTGCCTAACACCTTCTCCTCAAGGTTATTTCGATCCCTTACCCAAGTCTCTGGTAATGCAAACCAGCTTCATGAGTTATTTGCTCTAGGTGCCCTAACGCACCTTAAATTCGTTAGGTGGTGACTCTTCCAATTCAAATACCCAACTCCTAAAAGGAAATGAGTTGTTCCCAATGAATGTCGAAACCCGGACTCCGCGAGGAAAAAGAGGGCGCGACAGCATGGCGACTCTGCTGGGGATATTTTAGGCTCTTACCATAACGAACTTGTTTTTGTGAATTAGTCTTAAGCATGCTTTATTCTGTTAATACATGTGCACCCTTTCCCTTTCCCTTTTATTTGGATTAAATTGCTTATTTCTCAAGCATTTATGATTTCCTTTATTTCTTGAAACTGACCTATCTCCTTGTTTTCCTTTTTGTAACTATCTTTCAATTATTTAAATATCGCATTTAATATTTTTTAAGCATGCAAATACTTGACAACATGCTATTTATTGTTGCATAAATCATGCTCAACATCATATTCCACACATGCGTAATTAATCCTATAGGAACGCTTGATGAGTGTTTGCGCTCTTCCTATATATCACCCTTATAAATTCAGAAAGGCATCGGAAAGGCGTATTTGACGTAAAACTAGTCGATCAGCGGTGCATTCGACGGTTCCGTGCCTTTCCCCCTCAAGTTGTCCGCTAGAGGGCCCCAGTCTAGACCTCTATAGCAACCTTACTCTGATCAATTGTGCATGCATCATGGTCAAACCTAGCCGGGTTAATATGTTGTCCGCATAATAACCCTTTAAGACAAGCCTCACTCAAAAGTCCATCGGGTTTTTCATAATCCCAACGGACGCAACCACGATTGTGTGCATTAATTTGGAGAAGTAAGTGCCAACATGCTAATCATTGTTGTATAAATAGACGAACCTGGAGGGGGAAAGGGCCTAACCATTTTTTGTTTTACAGAAAATGAGGCACGAAGTCCCTAGGTTCGGCATGGTCAGTAGCATGCCTTCACTTTTGCTAGATTGGTGGAGGGACTTCCTTCAAGTGACCAAAATTATGTGAAACGAGTCTTAGGAAATTTTCCTTCTTTTAAACCTGCGAGAACTGGGGGAATTGATCGACAAGAGCATCCAGTCTGGAGAGGGTCCTTCTGGGACCAAATAGATAAGGTTTACTTGCTTTCTAAATTTAATAAGGCCAAGTGCCATTAGTGACATTATCTTATTTAGTATCGTTTTGGGTCGTCTATTTTTACCTTAATGAAATGAGGCAATTATTGGCACTAAATTTCTCCAAATCTATTTGTCGGTAGGCCTACCTCATGCACAACGGGGCTCCCAAATTAGTACGCGAATTTACATTCCCGCAATATGTGTTTAAATACTGCAAACTTTTCAGAATTATTACTGACTTGGCTACCTTTTGTTTTTCTTTCTTTCTTTTGATTATTCCCATTCCCCAAAGGTTGGTTTGTGCATACTGGCATCATCAGCTTATCACACAAGATCCAGGGGCCCTCCACATTCTCCTCCTCCTAGTCCACCAAAAGGGAAGGGAAAAGTAAAAATGAAAGATTTGAATGACACCAGAAAGGAAAACAACACATAGGTTGAACATGCAGAAACTTTTGATGGTCGGGGTACTTAGGCCCCAAATGATGCAGTTTCACGGCTCGAACAGAAAATACTGGAAATCCAGTGTGAGCTTGAGCATGTCTGGAATGTGGCAAACCTACCCTTCTCACTGAACATCCCAGACATCAGCCATCCAAACACTCAGAACCCTGCACCACCTCAAAACACACCCAACAAGCGCCCACAAAATCCTCCCGTATCTCACCATTATACAACTCCACCACAAAATCAAACTATCCCACCACAGTACCAGCCGAACACCTACCACACTCCACAAAATACTCCCCAGTCATTCTTGAACCCCAGAATTCCACCAAAGATCACCACTATACTCAAACTCCAGGTCACCAAAACAACCCTATATATGTGGAGACCCTACCTCACTCCACTCAACCCATATCCTATACACCGGAATCTCTTGAGAACGACATGCTCATTAAGAACCCAGCCGAGGAGCTCAAGAAGTTGACCAACCGAGTTCAAGGCGTAGAAGGAGGCAATGGGATAGAAGGTCTGAATTATGAAGACCTATGCATACAGCCGGATGTAGAACTGCCAGAGGGTTACAAACCTCCCAAGTTTGAGATGTTTGGCGGTACAGGTGATCCCAGGGTTCATCTAATGACCTATTATGACAAGCTTGTCGGGGTCGGAAAAGATGAAAATATCCGGATGAAGCTTTTTATGAGGTGTTTTACGGGAGATACCTTGTCCTGGTACATTGGCCAGGATCCTAAGAAATGGTCCAACTGGGTGAGTACGGCGTCTGATTTCATGGACCGATTCAGGTTCAACACAGAGAATGCACCAGATGTCTTCTACATTCAGAACCTCAAGAAGAAGATCACCAAGACTTTCCACAAGTATGCTACTCGTTGGACGTCAGAAGCGGCCAAAGTCAGGCCAGCATTGGACGAGGAATAGATGAACAAGTTCTTTGTCAGAGCACATGATCCGCAATAGTATGAAAGGTTGATGGTTATTGAAAACCATAAGTTCTCTGACATCATCAAACTTGGTGAAAGGATTGAAGAGGAATCAAGAGCGGAATAGTAACAAACTTTGAGGCATTGCAGGCCACTAATAAAGCATTGCAGTCAGAGGGTATATGTAAGAAGAAGGACGTGGCAGCAGTAATGGTCGCCCAAGGACCCAAAACTCCATTCGTATACCGAACCTCCCCACTTGCATATCAAGCACCTCCACCCACATATCAAGAACCTCCACCAACATATCAACCGTCACCTCCACCTATATATCAACCCTCATCTCCTAGACATTCCCAACCAGCCACTGCCTATCACACCTATAATTCCCAACCATCTCATTTTCACTCACCTCCAACTCGTCAAAACTACCCAAGACCACGACCTAATTTTGACCGCAGACCACCCAAACAATAGACTGCCATTGCTGAAGCCATCAACCAGCTATATGAAAGGTTGAAGGTTGCTGGTTACATCACTCCCATCCCTGTTGTGGCCACGAAGAACTCATCCCAATGGGTTAACCCAAATAAGACTTGTGCATACCATTCAGGCACAAAAGGGCACACTATCTACGAGTGCCGCACATTGAAAGACAAAATCCAGGCTTTGATTGACGACAAGATCATCCAGGCAAAGGAGGCTACACCTAATGTCCGCAATAACCCCCTCCCAGATCACAGGGGTGAAGGTGTCAATATGATAGAAATGGATGAAGAATGGGATCCAAAGGGATCAATCAGACTTATCAAAGAGGGTGACGACCCCAAGAAGCCCGCAGTCACACTCAATCCCATTATAGTCCAGATACACCCGCCAGTGGAGGTCGAGGTAACAGCATCAGTCCCATTTGAAGTTGAGGTAGCACCCCCTGTAGTTGCACCTGTTCCATTTGAGATTAAAGTAGCCACACCATTTACAGTGACAGTATCAACCACACCGCCTTTCAGCACCAAGGCTGTAACATGGGATTACGTGGTTGAATCTAGAAGAAAAGGAAAAACCAAAATGGGAGAATTTGGTGCTGCACAAGGGATGACTAGGACTGGAATGGTCTATACACCCGAGCATTTGGGAGAGCCCAGCAAACAGGCCTCTAACAGACCTCCCGTTATGGAAACAAGTCCAAATGACCTATGGAGGAAAGTACAAGCAAGGGAGTATCAGTCATCGATCATCTGAACATGACTCCTGCTCAAATATCTATCTTGTCGCTGCTGCAAAATTCAGAAACACACAGGAACGCTCTGATGAAAGTATTGGACGAAGCATATGTGCCCAATAACATCACAAGCGGAGAAATGGCTAACATGGTGGGACAGGTACTGGAAAGTCACAAAATCACTTTCCACGAGGATGGGTTGCCGCCAGAGGGTTTGAGTAACAATAAGGCGCTGCATATCACAGTGCAATGCGAAGAGTACTTCATTACCAGGGTCCTAATCGATGGAGGATCCAGTCTCAATATTTTCCCATTGACAACACTAAAGAGGTTGGGCAAAGGCCTATACGAGATATGAGAAGGGACCATGAACGTGAAGGCATTTGATGGGTCTCAGAGAGCTACCATCGGGGTAATTAATCTTTGTCTGCAGATGGGGCCTACGTGGTTTGATGTCGAGTTTTAGGTGCTGGACATATCTGCATCCTACAATCTATTATTGGGACGACCATGGATACACGCTGCTGGGGCTGTGGCATCAACTTTGCATCAGGCAGTGAAGTTTGAGTGGAACCATCAGGAGGTGATTATCCATGGATATGGGAGCAACCCCATTTACAACCGTCAGACTATCCTGGTGGTTGAGAATAGAAGAAGGCTGGATGGAGAAACTTATCATCATATCGAGCGGGTCAATGCAATCGACAAAGATAAGTGGTGGGATAGCAAGATAGAAAGCATGATGAACTGGAGAGGGTATGAGCCTGGCAAAGGTCTTGGCAAAAATCTTCAGGGCATTTCCAAGCCAATACAGCCGAAGCGTCATGGCACTACTTTTGGCCTGGGATAACGATACACTTGGCAAGAGTACAGAAACTGGTCACCACCATGGCATGGTCCGTACTATCCATTGGAGCAGCCTATACCGCACTTGAGTCAGACCTTCCAACATGCCGACATTATGTGGGGATCAGAGGAGGAAGCAGCACTGGCAGCCTTAAGCAACCTGTTCTTGGAGGATGAGGACATGGAATGTTGTGTAATTGTTGAGGAGGAGGAGGAGGAAGGCCTTACCATGCGGGCTGTGGAGAAAGGATCATTCCTCAAGAATTGGACTGTCAGACCATCCAGAGCCTGACGAGTCCCAGGGTATCAAGCTGAACAACATTGTTTTGTTTATTTTCTAAGAAAAATGATTTCCCTTTTTGGCATTTTGTTTTAAGTAATATTTCCTATGTTCCGAAAATGTTGTTTAAATTATTGAAAATCGCTTTTATGCTTCAATTAATCAATATTTATTATTACCATTTTTCTCTCATATTTTTATCTATGCAGCATTACCATTTCCTGTCTCGATGAACCAGCAACTGTGATATGTAATGATACGATGCAACAAAAGGATAGTGATTCGGAAGAAGAAGATGTCATACCCGAGGAAATTGTCAGAGAAGTAGAAGACTTTGAGAACAAGCCTAAGTCCAATCTGGACGAAACATACTTGGGAGATTCTGAAACTGTCAAGGAAACCTGCATCAGCATCCACTTGTCGCCATCGAAAAAAGAAGAGTACACAAAGTTCTTGAAAGGGAATGAGGACATCTTTGCATGGTCATACGATGATATGACCGGGTTAAGTAAATCCATTGTGGCTCACAAGTTGCCCACAAACCCAACGTGTCCACCAGTGAAGCAGAAACTCAGGAAATTCAAGCCTTACATGAGTCTGAAAATCAAGGAGGAGGTCACCAAGCAAATCAAGGCCAAGGTCCTCAGGGTGGTTGAATACCCAACTTGGCTAGCCAACATCGTGCCAGTTCCAAAGAAGGATGGGAAAGTCAGGGTCTGTGTTAATTATCGGGATCTCAATAGGGCCGGCCCAAAGAATGATTTCTCACTTCCAAACATACACATCCTAATCGACAATTGTGCCAAGCATGAACTCTAGTCGTTTGTGGATTGTATTGCCGGTTACCATCAGATCTAGATGGACGAAGAGGACGCTGAGAAAACGGCTTTCATTACACCATAGGAAGTATATTGTTATAAGATGATGTCATTCGGTCTGAAGAATGCTGGGGCCACCTACATGAAGGCTATGGCTACCATTTTTCATGACATGATACATAAGGAGATCGAGGTACATGTGGACGACATCATCATCAAATCCAAGAAAGCCACAAATCATATAGCCGATTTGAGGAAGTTTTTTGACAGACTGCGGAATTACAACCTGAAACTAAACCTCACAAAATGTGCAATCAGGGTTCCTGCCAGAAAGTTACTTGGGTTCATTGTCAGCCGCCGAGGGATAGAATTGGATCCGTAAAAAGTCAAAGCCTTCCAGGAGCTACTGCCGCCGAAGAGTAAGAAAGATGTAATGAGTTTTCTAGGACGGCCAAACTATATCAGCCGGTTCATAGCCCAGTCCACAGTTATATGTGAGCCAATTTTCAAGATGTTGAATAACGATGCTGCAACTAGTTGGTCCGCAGAATGTCCAGAGCCTTCAACAAAAGAGTCAAGCAGAGACAGTTCGCACTGGGGCAGCTGGTGTTGAAGAAAATCTTTCCGCATCAGGATGAAGCCAAAGGGAAATTCTCTCCCAACTGGCAAGGCCCATCACAGAGTATTGACAGGAGGAGCCCTCATACTTGCAGAAATGGACGCAGAAGTCTGGCCAAAACCGATCAACTCAGATGCAGTCAAACAATACTATGTGTAACTATTTATGTTATCACAAAATGATGTAAATTGAACTATGCTCGACCTGATTCCTGTTTAAGAGGGGATACGTAGGCATCCCTGTGGGTTCGGTCACAATTCATTAAAAATCCTATTTTTCCCCACAATCAGAAACTTGGGCAGAATTTTGAGGAGGACCCTCAAAACTCTGAAGCAATTTCAGCCGATCGCAGCATGTGCAGCAGTCAGACGTGTCCATCTAACTGGGGCAGTATTTTGAGGAGGACACTCAAAATTCTATAGCAGGAGAGGTTGTGATGTCTCGGATTGTGTCACAGTCATTGGTTCATCTAACCAATTTCTAAAATAATATATTTTTATTACGTCTTTGAAAACTATGCATGCTTGCTTGTAAAATGACTCTGTTTAGCCAACGCTACCCCAAATGATTTGAACAGGACCTTCGGACCAAGCAAAGAAAGCCAAGCAAGCCGACAGAGGCACGAACCGACCTCCCCCTTTACAAAACTCACGATTTTTCTTTGGATGCAGGAGCGAAGAATATACATGCCTCCAAGTCACAATCTTCATAACAACCGTGATACTAAAATCTATTATCAGCTAAGAAAACTCTGTTATCACCTGCTATTTATTCTATTTTTGCATGGGACTAAGCCCTATCCCGAATCTGCATGAGGCTAAGCCCTGCCTCCATTCGCATAAGGCTAAGCACTGCCTTCCATTTGCATGGGACTAAGCCCTATCCCGAATCTTGTATAAGACTACTCTGTCTCTATCTGCATAAGGCTAAGCCCTGCCTCCATTTGCATAAGGCTAAGCACTGCCTTCCATTTGCTTGGGACCAAGCCCTGTCCCGAATCTTGCATGAGACTAAGCTCTGTCTCTATCTGCATGAGGCTAAGCCATGCCCCCATTTTACATAAGGCTAAGATTTGCCTTCCATTTGCATGGGACTAAGCCTTGTCCCGAATATTGCATGAGACTAAGCTCTGTCTCCATCTGCATAAGGCTAAGCCCTGTCTCCGTATCTGCATGAGGCTAAGCCCCGCCTCCATATCTGCATAAGGCTCTGCCTTCCATTTGCATGGGACTAAGCCCTGCCCTGAATCCTGCATGAGGCTAAGCCCTGCCTCCATATCTGCATAAGGCTAAGCTCTGTCTTCCATTTGCATGGGACTAAGCCCTGTCCCGAATCCTGTGTGAGGCTAAGCCCTGCCTCCAAATCTGTATAAGGCTAAGCTCTGCCTTCCATCTGCATGGGACTAAGCCATGTCACGAATCTTGCATGAGGCTAAGCTCTGCCTCCTATTTGCATAAGGTCAATCATCGCCTTTATTTGCCGAGACTAAGCACTGTCTCTCCGGCTCTATCTATTTGCTCCTCTTTCGGGCTAAGCTCTGCCCTCAACCTCACAAGACTAAGCCTTGTCTTGTTGATTTTAGCATCATATTATTGCATCTCATGGGCTGAAATATAGCCAACTTGTCCAAAGGCGTCATTGTCTAAAGGCATCATCCTCATAGCCGGAAGACACCATGCCATGGCCTGAGGATCTCTCAAATTTGCATATCAGTATTGAAAGGTGTCATGGTTCAGAGCACCATTTGCATGGACCGAGAACATCATTTCATGGCCTGCGAATCCCCCACCGAACAATTCATGGCCCAGGACATCATGGTCTAAGGACGTCATCCTCAACCGTCCAAAGACAATTCTCATGGTCTGAACGGAATCTGCATCATGTTTAAATTTCTGCACAAATATATACTTGTAGTATCTCTTTACTTGCAGGTGACCCGACAAGCAACCGCTACCCCAACAGGAGCAATCCCGCTCCAGTTCTTTAAAATTTTCTCAAATCTGACCGCTCACCACAACCATCTTTCCACCCATTCCAAAGTCTCATGTCCGTTCTTGTGATGACTTCATCGGTATATTCCGCTGATAAATCCAAAACTACACATGGCCTGATTCCTGTAAAACCAGGGATATGTAGGCAGCTCAAAGACCATGGTTTTGCCTCTATTTTTTAAAACATCCCATTCGGTCAAAATTGATCATCATTTCTTTACCCGAGAACTCTTTCATCCTTCCCGGGTAAAGAGGAGCAACTGTTTATACCCAATTTTTCCTATAATATTTTTCAAAATCCATATATACCTCCAAAACTATGCATTAGCATCAATTAATATTTTGTCATAATTTCTGCATTTTTTAAGGGTTTTAATTAATTTATCCCAGTATTTTCATTTATATAAACAATTAATAATTGCATCACAAATAGTTTTATAATAATTTTGTGGCTTAATTTTATCATTTGCATTTGTACTAAGTTTTAATTATTTCACAAATAGCCATATTTGCATTTTTTGGGGTTTTAATTGCAATAACTTTGCAATTATAGCCCATGCATGCATTAGTACATTATTTTACCAGAAAATAGCTTTTTATATTTTTTAAATACTAAATAATTATTTTAAAACATTTCTAGGTATGAAAATTATTTTTTGTAATCTGTTAGTTATTTTTATCAGTTAAATGGGTTAACAAATTGCCCCTTTTATTTTTCGGACCTAGCCTAATTAAAAGCCCAAATTTGGTCCCAGTTCAATTTAAACCGGCCCAAACCAATCAGACCTAGCCCAATTAAAGCCAACCCGCCCCAGCCCCAAGATCAATCGTGACCGTTGATCTCTAAGATCAACAGTCCATATCATTCCTTTCCTTTTTTAATTCCCAAATACCCCTAACCCTAATTCATTTTACACAAAACAGCCTCCCTAAAACTCCTCTCCTCTCCGTCTCTCTCTGAGACCCAACCCTAACCCTGGCCGCCGCCACCCAAAACCAGCCCTAATCCCTCTGATTCTCACTCGATCCATGGATTTCCATGGGTGTTTGAGACCCGTACTGGCCTCGTACTTCCCCTGGTTGCTCGATTTTGTGATTTTATGGAAAGATCTCGAAGAGTTCTAGTCCAGATCTTTTTCAAAACTCTCTAAGAGTCTGTCTATGGTCTGTGAGTGCTTTCTATCGATGTTTTACGACTCAAATCTCTGATTCAAGACCATATTCTCTTTACCCTGTCCCTTTTTCTTCAAAACCCTAATGTTTGGACTTGAATCTGTCCAGGTCCTTGTAGATCTAGAGCGATTCTGAGTTCATCACTGATTTTTTCTTAAGGTTCCTTTATTTCTTTACTGATTAACCGATTTTTAAGCACTTTGTTATATTAGGGTGTTGGTTTTCTCATTATCTGTTGGTTGAACCTCTGTGTTTGAAGTAGTTTCGAGTTTCCATGATTGTTTCCAAGACTATTTCTTTAAGATTCTCCTGATCTTCCTACTATTAATCAACCCTAAGTATTTTTTTAAAATTTTTTTAGGGTTTCCACTTCTGTTTTTGCAAAAGGTTTTCTGAGATTCTTATGTTTTGTTTAATCTATGTTTCTGGTTTGATTGCTTTGTTGTTCATTGTTTAACTTTAACATTTTCGTCTGTTATTATTTGAATAATTGACTGATTAACTAAATTATCTAGGGTTTCATTGTTTGCTGAAATAATTTACTGATTTCTGCTCACTTTCCTTAATCCAGAGGTTCCTAATTAGCATCTCTTGCCTATTTATGGGTTGGTTGACCCTTGATTGGTCTCTAATTACCTATGATTGCCTTATTCGTGTGATTGATTGCTTGATTTATGGGCTCTAACCCTAATTGGTTGTTAAACCCACTTCTTGCCTTATTTGAAACTCAATCCGAGTCATTTATGGGAATAATTCCCTAATTTTCTGTCCCTTATCAAGCTTGATTGATTATTTGATTACTTCCTTACCTTATTCTGCAATGTTAATCTGCCCTGCCTTGTTTACTTACATTATTCGACTCGTATATGTACACACTCTCATTCTGCCTTACACACGAACAATAGTTCACACACCCAGACCTAAGCAAAAAATACTAAAAATTCCTGCTCTCTCTCTCTATTGCAAACTGTTGTTACTTGTCTACTGCACTATCTAGTCGGCTGGAAGCCAAAGACTAGATCTTGGATCCTCTTTACTTCACTCTTTTATTGCGAATTTCCAACTGGTATGCCTATACTACTGTCATTCAATTAATCTGTGTGTTTATCAGCATGTTTACTTCTGTTTAAATCCATGTGTTTATCAGCTTATTTACTTCTGTTTAAATCCATATGTTTACCGACATGTTTACTTCTGTTTAATACATGTGTTTACTAACATGACTGCTTCTGTCTAATCTATGTGGTTACTTTTGTTCAATTTGTATGCTCAATAGCATGCCTAACTATGTGTTTCCTAGCATGTCTATTAATGTTCAATCTATGTGTTTACTGCACTAGCATGCCTACTGCTGCCCAATACATGTGTTTACTACAATAGCATGTTTACTTCTGTTTTTAATTAGAACTATGTGTTTCTACTTTCAGAAAATTTGCATGTTTACTCATGTCTAAATTAGATCTGTGTTTTGTCTACTTCCCTACTAGCATGTTCTCCCTATCTAGATGTTCACCTTTCACAACTTTGCTCCCCAATCCCTACTGCCCCTTTGTATGTGCTCGTTTGATCCTCAGCATGCCTTGTCTTTGTGCTTGGTCACTTAGTAATAGCTGACTTAAGTAATCCCATTTCTGAATATTGTTTGTTTGCTGGAACCTTTGCCTAAGTTCCAGGAATTGAATGACTCTGTTTGCTTCTGGTTTCCTGAAAGTCTAAAACTGCTTTTTCTCAAAACTACTCTTGTAAATCACTATCCACTTCAAATTCTTAGAACATATAGTGTCCTGCCCCTCCAGTATGCACATTGCTTTGGAGTCCACGAGACCCCTATTAACTTTGACATACTGGGGCTGGCTATTCCACACTGCACAAGTTGTTGATCTTTAAAGGGGGGCTTGGTGTGAGCACTGCCCTGGGTCCTTGAGGCCCTTGGGAACTTTGACACACTAACATACCCTCCCTGGCACTATGAGATGTGACATTTGAGACTGTATAAAGGTCAGGTTCCCCAGGTTTGCTTTGGGCCTATCCAGGCTCCCTATAGTATAGCCTAGTTTATTCCTGTAATTCACTTACACTGGGGTTGTAATATTAATTTCTTTGTAAACAGATATTAGGAAAATTAGTAAAACTGGGAGGGATTATTATACATATTATTGTTTGGAAGGGGTAGATATCATGCCTATATGTTTTAAAATCAGTGTTTACATCCTAGAAACCATGCTAATAGGACATTACAATGTTCGTCACTTGTGTGCATTCTAGATATCATGTCTATAGGGTTCAAATCAACATTTGCAATCAGAAATCAAATCATTGTGATGTTTGTCTGTTTGCGTGCATTCTAGATACCATGCCTATAGGTTAAAAATCAATCTTGCACTTTTAGATATCATGCCTATAAGTTTCAAATCAATCTCCTGCATTTGGGAGTCATGCTAATTAGGATTTCAGCATATTCGGCATTTAGAAACCATGCTTATAGGGTAAAATCAACCTAGCATTCTGGACACTTTGCCTATAATTTAAAATCAGTCTTTGCATGCCAACGAAGTTTTAAAACTAATTGCTGCATTTAGTTTCCATTGCCTAAAATCAGCCCTCACGTCTAGACAGCATGCCTATAGGGTCTAACGAACCAAACTGCCTGTTTAAAATTATTTACTGGTTTATTGTACTTCCGATTAATTAAATACCATGTTCATAGGACATCAATGATACACGCCTAGGCAAGCCTATTGGGCGATAAAAATCCTGCAAACTTTCAAACTGTGCTTTTGTTAATTATCCAGATTCAGCAAGTCCCGTAAAAATCAGTAGGCAAACTGATTAGGCCTTTATTGCTTCAGTTAACACAATGTTGCATATGTTCTGATTTGTGCTCACCTAGATTTAGAATTCCTTTAAAAGTATCTAAAACATTGCTGTTTGAGACGTGCATTTGCTTGCTCTATTTGTGGAGGTAAAATGTGAGCCCTTTTATTGTTTTGTCCTTGGTCCAGTCCTAATTATTTTTTTTGTTGCCTAGAGTTTTCTCCTTTTAATTACTGTAGGAGAATCAAGATCCACCCTAACTAGAAGTCCTAAATACCTCCGGGACTATATAAGTAAAGGGACGGGTAGTGCACGCATATGATACATCTTAAGGTTGCTAGAACGCTTTAGGCTATGACCAAGGGGAGGGTAATTGGGTAGTAAAGGATATGATGACATGTGCGCTAATGCCACATGTAACCCCTCTAGTTGAGGAAGGCTTACCGGGTATTGTACAGATGTGATCCTGTAGGCAAAAAAACTTAGGACCCCTTTTACCCCTTGTTTTAAATGTAATTTGTCTAATTTGCTTTATCTATTTATAAGACTAATTCACATAATTTGAGTTCGGCCGGGACCCACCGTTGTGGACCGCGAGGGGTGCCAAACACCTTCCCCTCAAGGTTATTTCGAGCCCTTACCCAAGTCTCTAGTAATGCAAACTAGCTTCATGAGTTATTTGCTCTAGGTGCCCTAACGCACCTTAAATCCGTTAGGTGGCGACTCTTCAAATTCAAGTACCCAACTACCAAAAGGAAATGAGTTGTTCCTAATGAATGTCAAAACCCGGACTCCGCGAGGAAAAAGGGGGCGCGACATCTTCCCCCCTGTTGTCTTTGCTCAGCTCGGGAGCAGGCGCCGGTTCCTGTAAATTCTATGATGCATGCTTCTTCCCTTTGCTATTGGAAACTAAGATTGAATTCATTTCTCTCATTGTTGGTTAGTCGCCTCTTATTTGGTTAATCCCTTCGGGAATTGGTAATTTCAGAAACTGATGATATGTTGATGGCACAGCCTTCATCTCGTGCAACCATGGTCTCCCCAGGATGAGGTTGTAACCCATATCGCCGTCCACCACCTCGAAAAGGATCATCCCCATCACCCCTTCGGTATTCGTGGGCAGCATGATCTCTCCTCGGGTTGTCACACTTGCAATGTTGAACCTGGTAAGATGTTTTGTGGCCGGAATAATGCTTTTGGTGAGCTTGGCTTGTTCCAATACCCTCCATTGTATGATGTTGGTCGAACTTCCTGGATCCACCAGAACACGTTTAATTTTAAAATCTAAGACATTTAAAGAAATTACCAACGCATCATTGTGTGGCAGCAACAATCCATCTGTGTCTTCCTCCGTGAAAGTAATGTCGTCTTCAGCGACTTCCCGGAGTCTCTTGATGGGGGTTACTAACAACTTCATTTTTTTTGCCATCGAGAATGTAACCCCGTTAATCTCGTTCCCCCCAAAAAGCATGTTGATCGTCAGGCGTAGGGGATCTTCTCCTACTTTTGAAGGCACTGCATTATCACGGTTGCGACCGTAGTTATTTTTAGCCTGGTCATATAAAAATTCCCTGAGATGGTTGTTTTCAGCTATGTCGCCACCTCTTCATGCAGATGCCGGCAGTCCCAGTCTGATGACTCTTTATCCTATGGTATTCACACTATAAGTTAGGATCCTTTTGGCTAGGATCGGATCTCATTGGCTTCGGGAACTGTACTTCTTTAATGTTCCTCATGTTCGACACTAACTGCACTACGCTGACATTGAAGTTGTATTCGGAAAGCTTGGGGTAGCAAGAATCTTGAGAACCTGATGTTCCCTTGTCCTATAGTGACCTGTTATTTCAGCCGTGATCAATTCTCCTATCAGTAGTGAATCTATCCACCGATCAAAAGCCTCTGCCGCGTCCTTTGGCCCGTTCATATGGGAAAAACTGACTCGTTGAAGATCGTCTATCTGTGTTGTAATCATCTTTCGTTTTCTCCTTATTCTTCTCCCAGTCCCGACCCTTGACCGATGCTGGGAAACCGAGTTGGTCATCTTAAATTCTTATCTTCGATCTGTACCAGTTGTGAACATCCGCCCAAGCTGTCGCCTGGAACTCGAGCAAACGTTCTTTCATCTTCCGGGAAGTGTCGGAGCTTCTCGGATTCAGTCCTTTGGTGAACGCTTCAGCCACCCAATCGTTCTGTACGACCGGAAGCAACATCCTTCCCTTCCGGAATCTGTTTACAAATTCCGCAGCAACTCGTACTCTCCTTATGCAATCCTAGATGTATCGGCCTTTCGGTCCTGATCCTTTCTAGCCCCGGCATGGGCTTTGATGAAAGAGTCGGTGAATGCTCGGGCAAAAGCAAATACCACATCAGGGCTCCCTTCGTAAGAGTCTCCCCGAATTTCTTCAGCAAAACTGACTCAATCTCGTGGGGAGCTAAATCATTCCCTTTCATTGACGTAATAGGTGGTGATATGCTCTTGAGGATCTGACATCCCATCATACTTCGGCACATCTGGCATTTTAAACCGCTTCGGGATCAATTCTAGTGTCGCGCTTGGTTTGTACGGCAATTGCGTGTACTTGTTTGAGTCTGACCATTTTAGCACCGGTGGAGTGCCCGGAATTTGATCCATTCGGGCGTTTACTTCCCTCACAAACCACTTGAGTTCGATTTTAAAGAGATCACTTTTGTTGTTATGATCGAATCCGCTCCTCTCGGCCCTATCGAAGCCGACCTTGCCCCTTGGGGTGTTGTTGTCGACCCTTGCGTTGTTTGATTTGTGGGAGCACCGGGAAGAATTGGACTTCGTCCATTCGTGTTGTTGGAAACACCCGACAACACCTGCTTCAGCTCTGTCGTAACCTTATCCTATCGTGTGAGATGGCCTATAATGGCCTCTTATTTCTCCTGCAAGACCCTTACGACTTTGACGGCGTGCTCTTCTTCAACATTATCAGGAGTCGCCTCCCGAACATAACGCGGATATCAGCCACTGTGGACCGGTAAGGCCTCGTTCCCCTCGTTGCAGGTATCGCTGATGGAATCTTCGTGCTGAGGCTGATTTCCTTGGGCCTCCACATTGTGTGTCTTGTTAACAACATTATCTGCCATTTTTAATGATTTTTGCTAAGGACAAAGAATCAAACAAGTTAGTATAGATGCAAGGATCAACTCAATTACACAACTATCCATGACTCACGGTGCGCGCCAAACTGTTTACCCGTAAAACGGTACAGTTGAATTTATACGTGGTTTATAGACAAGCGAATTAATTTGATCCAAAAATAACAAATGAATTAGACAGAAATATAAGACTTAGCCTTAATTTGAAATAAAACAGCAGATATCTTGGTTCCGGGCACAGAGCTACCGGGAGCAATAAGAACAATGGCAAAAAGCAAGAAAGTAAAATCTTATTTGAGCTTTTGATGAAGTATAATATATGCTTGTTAGAAAATTCATCTCCCTTATAATGATAATAGAGCTAACTATTTATAGTTGTACCTAGGGAACAAGGTCCTAGGATCAATGCTCTCTTTAATGACAATTCTGAGGACCATTGAAGAATGTGTAACGGCAGGCAGTGAATGCTATATTTTTTTAACGGGCTGCGTACTTAATGTTGTAGAATATTCTTCATTAAATGCTACCGGGTGGCAGGCATTTATTTCACCTTAATGAGTATCATTCTCTCCTATAACAAACGAGATCGTTGTCTTCGGGTTTGGCTATCTTCTTTCTTCGGTCCCACGTGTCGCTTTCTCATGAGAATATTAAATGTGAACATATTTTACCTCATACACTTATGTTGATTTTTATGTGGAGATTAATTAAGATCTAAATTAATAATTAGTATATATCAAATATATTTTTTTAATACAAATACAAAATTTAAGCTAAATTTTTTGAATATTACCGAACTCGTAACCAACACACTAGCTCTATACCTACATGGATGATACATTATGTACCGTAGGATTCAATTTGTCAACGGTGTGCTTGAATCTTTAGAACAAGAATACACTAGTAGTGACAGGAGACTTTAGATGTCTTCGAACACGTAAAAGAGAATAAAAAATGTTATAATTTTTCAGGATCATAAAGAATACTCAAGAGGGAATTTTATTCTAGAACAGAAATTTTATTCCTTAAATGTTTTCATTTACATAAAAAGGTAAATAAAAATAAACTAGGGAATATATTTGAAAGAATTGATCTTTGTTTGATCACATTTTTTATTTTTACTAAAATAGTGTAAAATAAAAAACAAATAGGTGGCAATGAATTCACGGGAATGTTATTCTTTAATAATGAATTTCATTTTAGTCTAAAGGAAGGTAAAATGGAAAACAAAAAACAAATCAGAGGGCTTGATTTGTTTGCAGTCTTTTTCTAATCCTGCTAAACCATTCTTCATCATTTGTTCTATTTTATTTGTTTTACCTCTTAGTAGAAATAAATATAATGATTAAAGAATAATGAATCTAGTCCCTTAAATATTTTCCGGACATGTGGCAAGCATCAAGACCACTATTGCACATTACCGGAGCAATCAACACTGGAGCAATTATGCAAAATTTAGTAGCTTTGGCCTAGAGTTTATATTTGTTTTAAAATAATATATGTATAAATTATTAATTAGAACTCAATAACTCAAAAAATCTAAAAATTCAGAACAACAAATTTCAAATCCTAAATTCACTCTGAAAATAATATTAACCATTTACATTTTCTACTTTTTTCTTAAAGACGCGAGGCAAATAGAACTATCACAACTTAGTTAGTTCTCTCAATTCTCTCTGACTATCTTCATTGTATAAGAAATACCTTCCAAAATATCGAGTATATTAATTGAATTATATTTAAATTATTCTTTTAAGACATTAAGATTTCTTTTTAACTAATCTCTTGGGTTATTATGTAATTTTCGTTACACTTTCACAAATAATATACTTTCTGCATTTTACCTTGTCAATAGTATTGAATTGTTGCTTTGCTTTGTAGTAGGGTGACGGATGTTACGGTACCTAAACGATCTAACTGGCGAATTTCCCAGGTATGACTGGATATTTTCATGGTTTTCTTAGTAACAAGAATATTTTATAACAAATTAATGATTGTCATTTTTTCCTTTCAGTAACCCACAAATGAAATATAATATTGTTAAATTGTACTAGTTGAACACATACTTGATCAATTCACACATGCAACAACTTTGAATTGAAACCCAGGATTTAGAGAGAAGAAGAAGAAGAGAGAGGGACTGAACTAAAGCTCATATTTTTTGGTTAGAACCTCATAGTTTTCCTATTTACATTTCAGTCCTAATAACACTAACTTGTTATTTTACCCCCCCCCCCCCCCCCCCCTCAAGCTGGAGGGTGAAATACATTGAACAATCCTAGCTTGGATATTAAGACTCTATGCTGCTCTACTCCTAGTCCTTTGGTCATCACATCTGCGAGCTATTCTTTAGTAGAAATGTACTGAGGTGTGATCAGGCCATCATTAATTTTTTCTCTCACAAAATGACAGTCGATCTCTATATGCTTTGTTCTCTCATGATAAACCGGATTAGCTGCTATTTGCATAGCTGCCTTGCTGTCACAATACAATATTACTGGCTCCTTCACAGTTAACCCTAACTCCTTTAGCAGTCCTACCAGCCATACCAACTCTGAAGTCACTGCTGTCATGCTTCTATATTCTGCCTCAGTAGAGCTCCTGCTCACAGTCGGTTGCTTCTTAGATTGCCACGAGATCAATGACTCTCCCTTTATTACATATCCAGTTACAGACCTTCTTGTGTTTGGGCATGCTGCCCAATCTGCATCACAGTAGGCTGTAACATCTTCTAATGATCCTTTCTTCAACAATATTCCCATACCCTGGTGATCCTTTAATGTATCTCACACCCTTAATGCATCATCTAAATGTGATTGCTTTGGATGCTGCATGAATTGACTTAAGACTTGAACTGCAAAACATATATCTGGTCTAGTAATAGTAAGGTAGATGAGTTTTCCTATTAGTTTCTGATAACACAAAATGTCTTGCAATTCCTCATCCCCATTAATTCCTGCCTGTTTATCATATTCAACTATTGTCAACTTGAGGTTTTTTTTCCAATGGTGAACTAGCTAGCTTTGCCCCACTTAGCCCAACTTCTGAAATTAGCTGAAGAGCATACTTCCTTTGATTAAGCACGACTCCTGTTGCTGACCTCATGAGCTCAATCCCAAGGAAATATCTGAGTTCACCTAAATCTTTTAACTGAAGTGTTTGTGTAGGGTTGCTTTTGCTTCTTCTACCAATGTATTGCTGCTCCCAGTAATCAGTAGATCATCTACATACACAAGGATGATCACCAGGTTTACATTTGTCTTCTTTATGAATAAGGAATGATCATAAGCACTCTGAGAATACCCTTCACCTATCAGTGCATCAGTCAACTTAATGTTCCACTGCCTTGATGCTTGTTTGAGACCATAAAGAGACTTAAGTAGTCTGCAAACCTTAGACTCCCCCTGCCTATGGAATCCCTGAGGCAAGGCCATGTAGACCTCCTCATACAAATCCCCTTGTAGGAAGGCATTGTTGACATCCATTTGAGATAAAACCCACTCTTTGGAGACTGCTAGATTTATCACAGTTCTGACTGTTACCATCTTGGCAACTGGTGAAAAAGTTTCATGATAGTCTAACCCCTCCTGTTGTGTGTATCCTTTTGCAATAAGCCTGGCTTTGAATCTCTCTACTTCACCATTGGCTTTGTGTTTGATCTTGTACACCCACTTTGAGCTAATAGTTTGCTTCCCTGGAGGAAGATCCACTATCTCCCATGTTTTGTTTTCTTCAAGTGCCAAAATCTCTTGCTTCATTGCTTCTATCCACATCTCATCTTGGGCTGCTTCCTTGAAGGACTTTGGTTCTATCTGGGCTGAGAATGCACTCAAGTAGCATTGATAGTGTTCTGAAAGATGATCATAACTCACATAATTTGAAACTGAGTAGAGGCTATTTCCTTTAGGTTTGCAAGTAGTCACATAGTCCTTGAGCCACACTGCTGGTTTTGTTGTTCTTGTGGATTTTCTAGTCCCTATGTGTTGTTGTACAACTGATGGTACCTACTCATACATTACCTCTTCAGGTTCCTATTGTTGTGAGGAATTCTATTCATTGCTTTCATCCGAACCAAGTCCCCCCCATGTCATTTGTTGTTTCATCAAGTGACATATCTGGTATCACATATGGGCTGGAGTTGTTAGCTTCAACTTCAGGTGTGTTCTGAGAAGCCATTCCCAGATCATCATATTCTACAGGTGTTGAAGTAGGTTTATTGCTCGTAATTGTTGATCAGTCAGTATCAAGAATGAATAAATTTTTAGGTTGAATGGGCAGGGCCTTGAAGGGAAAGATATCTTCTCTGAACTTCACATCCCTGCTCACTAGAAATCTATTGGATTCTAGGTCATATACCCTATATCCCTTCTGCACTTCTGAATAGCCAATGAATACTGATTTCATTGCCCTGGCTGCAAATTTATCTCCCCTTGGAAATGTGTTGTCATAGCACAGGCACCCAAATACTCTAAGGTAATCTATTTTTGGTGGTTTCCCATAGAATTTTTCATATGGGGATTTTCCATGCAGCACTGTTGTGGGCAGCTTATTAATTAGGCAAATTGCAGTTTTGACGCAGTCTCCCCAAAACCTATCAGGTATATTGCTTTGAATCTTCAATGCCCTTGCCACCTCCAATATGTGTCTATGTTTCCTCTCTACTACTCCATTCTGTTGTGGAGTATAGGGACAACTACTTTGATGTACTACACCCAAGGATGAAAGCAAATCATTGCAGCTTTTATTGAAAAATTCTTTACCATTATCAGATCCCAGCACTTTTATAGCAGCATTAAACTGATTCTTCACAAGAGAAAAGAAATCCTTTAACACTACTATTACTTCACATTTAGATTGCAGAAAACAAATACAAGTATACATACTGTAGTCATCTACTATGGTTACAAAGTAATGTTTCTTGTCATAAATAGCAACTTTGTACGGTCCCCAGACATCTATATGCACAAGTTGAAATATGCAATCAGATTGATGACTACTAACAGGAAACTTTAGTCTACTCTGCTTAGCTAATAGGCAAGTTTCACAATTCTTCTGCACATCTTGATTCACTTTATTCTTCAAATCTGGCAAACATTGTAGGGAACCTATGGAGGCATGTCCCATCCTTTGATGCCATAATGCTGCACTTATTTCTTCCTTCTTGACTGATCCAGCTACCACTTCATCCTCTTCACTCCTAATTATGTAGAGTCCTTCATCTTCTCTACCAATCCCCAGTACCCTGCCATTGTAAAGTCCCTGAAACACACAAAAACCAGGGTAGAAGCAGGCTGAACAACATAAATCTCTAGTTAGTTTTGACACTGAAATGAGATTGAACTTAAAGTCAGGCACATGTAGGACATTCCTAATCTTCTGCCCTCTTAGTATTGTTGCATCTCCTATATGCACTATTTCTGATCTGCCTCCTGTAGGTATTTGAACTCCTCTACTGTTTCCTTTATTGATTCTCCTTAATTTTTCTAAAACCTCTTTGCAAAAAGTGATATGGTGTGATGCTCCTGAATCTACTATCCAATCATATGATTGTGCATTAGATAGCAGTGACTTTATATCTGTCATGTTTGCTGAGCTTGATATGTTGTTGGAACTCCCTTCCATAGACGACTTTGTCAACAGGCTCACTAGATGTTTGTACTGATCCTCAGTCATGCAGTTTCCTTGTGGTTGATTGTTCATTGTCACTTCCTTGTCTCCATTGACATTATTAGCATAGGATTTAGCAGGAAATCTACCTTTCTTCTTGCTTTTGAAGTATGCAGGGTACCCAATGATTTTGTAGCAATTTTCTTTCAAATGCCCTTTGTACCCACAGTGTTCACATACAAGACCTGGCTTCTTTCCTTTTAGGAACTGATTCCCCTTCCCAGCTAACATAGTCATCGGCTCCCTATTTGTGTCAACTACTCCTAGTTCCCTCTGACTCTCCTCTTGTACTACAACTGCATAAGCTTGATTCACAATAAGGACTGGTCTTTTAAGCAACACTGCACTTCTCACATGACTATAACTTTCATTCAGCCCCATTAAGAATTGTAGAAGCCTTTGTCTCACTAAGTGATCTACATATGGGCGTGATTCTTCACAGTCACATGATGGTAGAGGTGCTAAAATGTCCAGTTCATTCCATAGGTCTTTCAATTTTGAGAAGTAACAGGTCACAGATTCTGTACCTTGCTTTAGAGATGCAATGTCAGCAGAAATTTGATAACTTCTAGTTAGATCATCTTTATCAAACCTTTCCTTGAACTCGTCCCAGATTTTTCTCGCACTTGACGCGTACATGATGCTTGGCACCAATTCTACCACTACCGTGCTACTAAGCCATGAGACGACCACTGCATTACACCTTTCCCATTGCGCTGCTAATTCACCTCTATACGAAGCTTTGACACATGTTCCATCCACAAACCCTAACTTGTTCTTCACTAGGAGAGCTACTCTCATAGATCTACTCCACAGGGTATAGTTTTCTGGCCCTGTGAGTTTGAGAGCTATCAATGATGCTCCCGGCGAGTCTGAATCTTTAAGATATAGTGGATGATTGTGAGGAAGCTGTCCGATTTCATCATCCGCCATTGTTGCACCTTCGTGAGCTTTGAACTTGATAATTTCTCAGATCTTGTGCTGTAAAGCAACTCAATTGATCGATTGCTGCTCTGATACCATATTAAATTGTACTGCTTGAACACATACTTGATCAATTCACACATGCAACAACTTCTGAATTGAGACCCAGGATTTAGAGAGAAGAAGAAGAGGAGAGAGAAAATGAGCTAAAGCTCATATTTTTCGGTTAGAACAGTAATAACCGACTTAGTCTTGTTTATAGGATAAGTTGGTTATATATCCTTTTTACACCTCATAGTTTTCCTATTTACATTTCAGTCCTAATAACACTAACTTGTTATTTTCACCAATATTGTATGAAATTCAGTAGTGCCCCAGTAATTATATATAATTAATATCACATTCAGATTAAAGATGTCAGCATCTCACAAAATTATCGAGAACATGCATGCCAAGTTCTTGCTTGTGAGGATGTTATTTAAGCAGGGATGTCAAGTGGGCGGAATAAGTTAAACTGTTTTTTTAAAACTAAACTGGACCATTTTATTTTTTGATAATAGAAAGAATAATTATATGTCAAGGAAGAAGCTCCCACCTACTAGTTGAGAGGTTGACATGCCCACCTCTGTTCCTTTGTGTACTCAACATAAAGAATGGACCTATTTTATTTGCATCATGGTGGATCAAATTGTATATCTGCTGGCTTTAGTTATCTGACTCTGAGTGCTGCCATTTCCCATCTGTGTAGCTGGACCAAACCTCTAACCAAGCGAGGGAGTCTATCAAACCGTGTGAAGACAAGTTTGATTTCGATGACTTAGGCTAAGTGAGGCTACCTTATGAGCTACTTTATTTTCTTCGCGATAATAATATTGTACTGTCAATCTCTTCTCCTCCACTATCTCCCTGATACTTTCCACTGCTTCCAGCATTCTCCATGGTGTGTTCGCTTCCCTATTAACAAAGGTGGTGAGCAGTTTTGAATCTGCCTCCACAATGATGTTGTTGAGGCCATTTGTCTCGCACAACTGCAGTCCAAAAAGCATTGCCTGGATATCCGTCCAATTGCTAGTGCCAGGTCCCAAATATATAGAGAATGCCACGATGAGCTTTCCCTTACTGTCTCTTACTATCCCTCCGGCTCCACAATTCCCCTATTGGCAACTCCCATCTGTGTTCAATTTATCCAACAGAGGCGGAGGCTTCAACCATTTCACCAATTTGTAGGACTTATATTTCATTTGATAATCTGCTAGTTGTTGTAGCTGTTCCATGTTCTTTGAACCTGTAACTTGCAAAATTTTTGCCCCCACTAGATCAAATAATACTTGCGCGACGAGGTACTATGACCTGCGAACAGATGGTATTTCGGAACTGTACCTTGCTATATTTCTCGTCCTCCAAAATTCCCATGTGATTAGAGCAGGTAATATTTTAACCATGAAGGACGACACTACATTCAGCGCTTTGTGACCCCACCATTGTAGCTGAATGTGTTTGAATTGAAATCCTCTAATAGAAACGCCAAATATTCATGCAAACTTGTTCCATATAGCTGCTGCAAAATCGCTTGAGCTAAGCAGATGCTTTACTGATTCCAGTTCTGAGGGAAAAGATGAGCAGCAATTGCATTTTGTCACCAAGTTATACCCAAACCTTGCAACGCGGTCGTCCACTGGTAGTCTATTTTGCACCGCTCTCCATGTGATGAACGCCATTTTAAAGGGTATATGTTTATTCCAGATTTTGATGTATGTTGGTGATTATTCTCTCCTTTGTCTTAGTAATTCCCACGTTGATGCCACCTTGAAGTTACCCTTGTTGTTTGGGAGCCAGATTGCTCTGTCCGATGTCTCTAGATCAAGGGCAACGACATGTTATTCTATCTCATTTTTAATCGCTTCTGGAATGTCTCCTTCAACAATATCCAGGTTCCATGCTCTATTGTTGCATACGTCAGCCATAGGAATACTTTTAGGTTTGGTTCCTTCTTCCATATGTCGTGCAAGGACTCCTTTTTTGGTCCAATTGTCATACCAAAAACATATTTGACCTCTTCCTGATACCCATATCAAATTCTCCTCCACATTTTCTTTAATATTACATAGTTCTTTCCAATGCATCGATTGTCTAGTATACCATTGTGCGGTATATGGATGAGATCTTCTACAATATTTTGCTAGCATGAATTCTCTCCAAAGTGAGTTCCTTGTCCTCAAGTTCCACCATGTTTTTGTTGTAAAAGCCTTACATATATCTTCCAAGCTTCTAAATTATGCCCCTACCTCTTTATATGGAAAACATAGTGATTTCCACGAAGTCCAGTGATGTTTTGCATTTCCATCTTACCCTCTCCAAAAGAAACTAGCCAACACCTTTTTAATCTGATTCAGAACTTCTTTTGGTGGATGGACTATTGATAGGAGGTGAATTGGCGTAGATTGAAGCACATGCCTTATTAGTATTGCCTTTCCACCCGGTGAATGAAACTTTGTCTGCTAGCCCCTTGCTCTGTTAGTTACGCTACTGAGGAGATCAGATTAGTGGGAAATATATTGTCGACGTACTATTAATGAGCAGCCCAAGTATTTCACTGGAAAATTCTTCATCTGCATTCCCATGTATTTAGTTACCCTGCACACTATGTTAGGGGAGACTTTTGGTGATAGCATGACGCAACTTTTGGACTTATTTATCGATTGTCCCGATATTAGCTCGTATTTGGTCAGCGTCTTCATAGTCAATTTCAAAGTCTTCCTGCACCTACAAGAGAAAACAATGATGTCTTCTGCAAAGGCTAGGTGATTGACCTGAGGACCCAATTTGTTCATAGAGAAGCCTGTATACCTTCTTCTGTTGTGCAGATCATTCAACATGACCGAGAGGACTTCTGCACTAATCACAAATAGTGCTGGAGAGATTGGGTCCCCTTGTCTCAAACCATTTCTGGACTTGAAGAACGCATGTCTCTGGCCATTAACAATCAATGAGTACTAGTTGTTAGATATGTGTTTGAGTATTAATCCAATCCACTGTTCTGAAAAACACAACCTCTTTAATGCACCACATAAAAACGGAAAAGATACCCTATCGTGCGCCTTCGCCATGTCAAGCTTCATCACTACAGTACCTATCACGACCCAATTCTATTATAGGTCGTGATGGCACCCAGCGCCATCGCTAGGCAAGCCAACAGGGAACTATCTTTTTATTTCCCTTCTTTAATAGGTTTTCCAAGTAAATAACTTTCCTTAATTAAAAAAATTTAATAAATAACAGGTTTGAAATAATTAAAACGAAAGCCGTTGAGTGCAATCATAACCATAAAAATAAAACCAAAATCACAAGTTTATTAGTGTGTGTGCCAAGACCTGGTGTCACAAGTGTGTGGGCTACTAGTAGAATATGCAAAATATTTCTACTCTACTATTTGAAATGAAATAGACAGAACAATAAAAAAAAAGAAACACTCCGGCTACTGCAGAACGGCTCGGAAGGCAGCTCACCGTGTAGTCTCGTAACAGGGATCAAGTATGCGCCGGACTGATATCCAGATGCACCTGCCTTTGATCCTGCACATTTAAGTGCAGAAGTGTAGCGTGAGTATATAAACAACTTGTACCCAGTAAATATTCAGTCTAACCTCGAAGAAGTAGTGACGAGGGGTCGACTTCGACACTTACTATGGGCTAACAATAAGATGTCAAAATAATAACTAAGCATGGATTACATAAATATAGCAAAAAATCAATAACACGAATAATAAGTACTTTTTCCGCTAAGAATATATTTCAAGTTTATTTTCCATTATTTAACAATTTATGTCTCAAGTCAATGAACAATATCAATTATAAATGAGTTCCAAAGATTTTATCATGCGCAAATCATACCGAGGTCTGTCGCGCCCCCTTTTTCCTCCGCGGAAATCGGGTTTGTGACATTTGGGGAGGACAAATCATTCCTTTTGGGAATTGGGTTTGATTTAAAGAGTCGCCACCTAATGATTAGGGTGCATTAGGACACCAAGGAGGTTTGATTTGAATAACCAGAGATAGGGTAAGGGCTTGAAATTATTCTAAGGGGAAGGTGTTAGGCACCCCTCAGAATCCACTAGTGTGGTTCCCGGCCAGACTATTATTGTGAATTTGGGTACAATTAGCATACAAACAAATAGGGCTCAAATAAGAGGGGATTTCATCACATAAAGGTTTGAAAGTAAACAAGGTTTGAAAGAATAATTAGAAAAGTTGATTTTAAAAACAAAGGGTTAAAATGCTGAAAAGAAAGAAATAAAGAATAAAGGGAGAGGGGTCCTAGGTTTATTAATAATATGGATCACCCCACACAATGCCCGGTAATCACTCCTCAATGAGGGGCTACACGTGACATTATCGCGTGGTCATCATATCCATATCTATCCTTCCCACCCCGTTAAGGTATTAAGCGCAGAATGGTCTCGCTTACCTATTGCATGCTACTACCCGTCCCAATCCTATCAGTACCAAGGAATTTAGGACTATTAATCCTAAGAGAGGTAGGGATGTTAGGCTTATTTGTGGTTTTAAAGGCAAAAATTCTAAGGCGACATACAAAACATGTACAGCAAGTTGGGGAAAAGCACATAACACGCAAAGGCTCAGATATATCCCCTTTAACACATATTTAGCATGACTTACACATACTAGTTAAGGTCTGATTAAACATTAAACATGCGAGAACTTAAAGGTTGAGGCAGACTGATTTGTTACATAATTCAGATAAGAAGCCTGAATCAGGCCTGCTTGCTGGTTTTAGCTATTAACAGAAACAGATTTAATTTTACCCTAAGGCTTGCCTAGGTGTTGGACATGGATCATATAGGCATGGTATCTACTGAATTACGAACGCAATAACAATACAGTGAATACGTACTGGTTAAAAGATAGTCAGATTATTAAAGAAAGGCAAGTTTTTACGAAGGTTGTAAGTTCTGCAAATGATGATACATCGTTATTACTGGTTTTATCTCTATGCGCGAATGAAGCGATTCAGATTCAATTAATAGCTCCTATAGACATACTTTCTATGCGTAGCTGGTTTTAAGCCTTTTGTGGATATGGTATAAAAATGCAGAAGACTCGTTTTAAACCTATGAACATGATATCTAAGCGCGAAAATTGTTAAAACCTATGGACATGATATCTAAATGCTCAAGTTGTTTTACAACCTTATGAGCATGATTTCTAGATGAAAAGATGAATATACATGATTTGAAACGTCCTATAGGCATATTCTCTATATGCATATGCAGAATTCAGATTTCCAGATACTTATAGACATAATTTCTATATGATAATGAATACACGGGATCTAGAAGGGCTATAGGCATGATTTCTATATGCATGAATTGTTTGAAACCCTATGAACATGATTTCTAAATGCAGAAATTACTTTAAGAACCCTATGAACATGATTTCTATATGCAGAAATTATTCAAAGGTACCTATAGGCATGATTTCTATATGCATTTGAATATGAAGAATTCAAAATAACTATAGACATGGTATCTACCCTTTGCATGCATAGTTTCCCGCCCTTTTCACTAGCTGTCCTCAAGAGTTTATTACAAGTTATTACAGCCCAGATTAAAGTAAAAAAAAAATACATCAGAAAAATACAAATACAAGTACAACCAAGGAGAGCCTGATTCAGACTTCAGGTCTGAAATATGAGGTAAACTAACTCCATAAGATCATGATCCAAAGCCTTTCTCCCATTTGAGTGTGTCAAAGTTCCCTAAGAGCCTCAAAGGGACTCCGGGCAATGCTCACACCCAAATGTATTACCAGATTAACACAAGTGCAGTGTGGAAAGGCCAGCCCTCAAGTGTCCAAGTTCAGAGGGAACTCAAGGTCTCAAGGCAACGCTCGCAAGAGGGGGGCAGAACTTAAAGACTAAGAGAGAGTGCAAGTGCAGAAGCAGAATTCTGAGAGGTGAAAGGGGAAAAGGAGAGGGAAATAAGTACACATAAGGGGTTCAGGGGAATAGGAAAATTGAAAGAGGCAAGGGAAGGCTGTGGGCATGCCCAGCAATGGAGAATGCTAGCATACCATAAGCTTGTCCAAACACACATTAATAGAGGCTAGGATCCCAAGGGATCAGGTTTGATTCATGGGTAACAATTTTTACATATTGCCATGCTCCAAACCATAGCTTAAACACACAAGGGTGGGGAATAGGGATTCATAACAGAACAGGCAGGAAAAGAAATCAGTAATGCTGAACTATACAAAAGCAGTAAGTAGACAGGGATAGACACATTGTTGTGGTGCTGAAACTTAAATCAGAATATACCAGTTTCAAAGAAACAAGTAGAGAAAAGCAGTAAGTCTTGCAAACAGGCCACGATGCAGACAATAAGAGAAAATACTATTGCGTGTAAGTGTGAGTTCAGAAAGACTATGAGTGAGTGTCGTGTGTTAATGAAAGAGTCGTGCATTTATAGTGTGAAAATCAGGCAGAAATAAGGTAAGAAAATAGTTAAGGAACTGAATATCAATTTAGAATCAATTACACAAGACTTTCTTTAATTAAGGAATTCAGATTCAAACGGTAAAAGTTATTTAAGGAAAGAAATCAAACAAGCATTTTGTGCAAAGTAGGCAATTAAGGGTAAATATATAGAAGTTTATTTTAGGGGCAGAGCTTTTGAAATACACGGTTGCATAAATAAGGTAAGAGAAATCAATTAGTAGCCAGTAAATCAAGGATCAGAGATTTTGTAATCACTGCTCCATGAATGAACCAAGTCAGAAAAGTTAAGGAGAGTCAAATAACTCAAATCGAGTCATAGGGAAATCAGCAAACAAAGAAAGAAATCAATCAAACCTATACAGAAGGAAGTCTGAAACTAATCAAAATTTGAAAGCCATTTTAGAGGGGAAGTTCAGCGCATATAAAGAGCATACAAACATGTTAAGAAGATGTCGTGTCAATGCAAAATGAGTAGATAATAGACTATAGGAGCAGGTAGTCACATAGGTTAGCAATGTAGAAGAGAAGTAGCATCTAGTAGCATACAAAAGATCCAGTGTAAAAGACCTTAGAAAAGTTTTAGTGGAAAATCAGAATTGCTTAAAGAGACAGAGCTTGAGACAAAGAATGTTAGATTCAGTTGAGAAACAAGTTCAGAACCTCGAAATAGTTAGGGTTTCTGAAATCAGACAGCTTTAAAGATGAAGAACAAACATATCACATAGCCAATGTTCTCAAACCCGGATGAACCCCTAAATTTTAGGGTTTTACCATCAATCGAGTGCCGAGATGAAAGGGCGAGTAATCAAGAAAGCAAAAGATACTAGTCGAAACAAGTTCAAAGGTCTCAGAAAGGAACTGGAACCTTTGACATGCTTTTCAGTAACAGAAACTCATGAGAAACAAAGCAAAAAATAATATGCGAAACAACAGTAGAAGAACTGGTAGAAGAAACAAATAAGAACATGGTAGGGAAATCTTAACAAGAGCACAGTAGGAGCAACATAATAGAAGAACATGGTAGAAGAGATTTAACGAGAACACAGTAGGAGAAACATAGTAGAGAACACACAAGAGAAGAAGAAAATCAGAGAAACACACATAACTCAAAACCCTAGATCGGAAAATAAAGATTTTGAAAGCATAACTTTTTTTTTAGAAAACAAATCAGAAAATCGTTTAAAACTTAGGGAAAGCATAAATCTGGAACTGATCTAAAGAGATCAGAAAAACCTCACAGCTATGGTTTTCAGAGGAACCCAAACGGTGAGAAAGGCTTGGATCTAAGCAGGAGGAGTTGAGGCCAGGCTCGAACAGACACGGCTTGCCGGAGCAAGGCCGGAGATGGCCGTGGAACTTGAATCGACAGAGGTCTGGACCCAACTCTTCGTGGTCAAGTCATGAAAATTCAGTAACCAAACGTGAGGAGCCATAGGTGGCTAGGTGGGTGGTGAAACCACCATGGATTCAGGTCAGAAGGTGGCCGGAGAAGATGAAGGGAACTCATCGGAGAGGAGGGGAAGGGGGGAAGGTTCTAGAGAGAACCAGAGGTTGCAGAGATAGAGACGAGTGAGGCAAATGAGGGGTTTGGGGGGGTCGTTTGGCTTAAAATGGTAAGAATGGATGAGGGTCGTTGATCTTTTAGATCAACGGCCAGGATTTAATATGGTTTTGGGTCGGGTAGGGGTAATTGGGGCCTGGGTCGGGTTTTAATTGAAATTGGGCTAGAAATTGGGGTCCAATTTGGAGTCAGATTTTAGGCTAAAATTGAAACGAATTGGGCTATTATTTAAATAGCCAATTTTCCCTTTTAAAATTATAAAAAATAGTAAATTGATTTCTGGAAATAAATTGAAAGCACCAAAATGATCTATAATACATAATTATCCATTTAAAAATATGAAATCTCATTTTATGAATATGAGACGAATTTAAACCTAAGAATGGCTAATACTGCAATTATGCAATTCTATCCTTAAAAATACCAAATAAATTTGTAAAAAAAATGTGCAAAAAATACCTTAGCCATACTTTAATATAAATATAAAATTCCAATAAATGAATTACCAAAATAATAATTTTGGAAATAATCATTGGGTTTTTATGGATGAAAAAGGGAAATAAATCAGTTTAAAAACCTTAAAAATTATGGGAAATAGTAAGATGCTTGGACATACTTATGTATGCATATATATGCTATTTTTAAAGATATTTTGCATATAAAAATATACAGGGAAAAATTGGGTATCAACAAGGTCGTACGTCCCGCTCCAACAAAATAATATTTAAATTGTGCACTGCCGAGGGTTGAACAGCACGAATCATAGATGCATCTATCTGCTACCGAGACGTTCGTCCCGCTCCATAATAGAAAATACATTAAAGAAACACAAATTCTCAATAACAAGCAAGTGTCCCATTCAAAACTTTAAGTGAGTGAAATTTAACCTTTTACATTTCTTTTATCAGTTTTTACTATGACTTAGGCAATTAAGTAAGCAAGTAGGGTGCAAACATTTCAAATTTAGCATGATATGGGTCCTAGACTACCCGGACAATTGCATAATTATTAGCTACATACGGACTCTCGTCACCTCGTACGTACGTAGCCCCCACAAATAGGAGCACGCATTTATTAATTTACCTATGGGGTTAATTCCCTCTTAAAAGGTTAGAAAAGAGACTTACCTCGTCATAAAGCCTACTTTCCGGTCCAAAATTGTGCTCAAACCCTCAATTCGGTGCCGAACAATCAAAAACTAATCAAATGGTATATAAATTAATCAGTACATGTTCAAAAGTTCATATTCCAACTATTGTAGTGATTACCCAACCCTAAATGCAAGATTCCTAATTCACCCGCGGACTCACGTGCCTGGATTCCGGAACGTTTTGAGGAAAGTTGTTACTCATAACCTCATGAACTCAAATATATGATTTTCACTAAATTCCATAACCAATTTCGTGGTTAAATCCCATTTTTATCAAAAACTTAGGTTTTCTATCTAACCCATTAATTTCACCAATTTACATGTTAAAATCTACCCATAATCTATGTATTAAACTCACAGTAGGTAGAAATTACTTACCCTCAATAGCTATGTTGAAATCCCACATTTTGAAGCTCCAAAATCGCCCAAGTGTGCAATAAATGAACCCAAAAATGGCTAAGTCCCGATTTTAAAACTCTCTGCCCAGCGGCCTCCTTCTTCCCGAACGCGGAACAGGCCTCGCATTTGCGAAGGCAACAGCCCAGGCCCATGAAGATTTGGCCTATGCGAACGCGACAAGGACCCCGTGAACGTGAAGGCTTACCAGCCCTGTCCTACGCGAACGCGAAGGGCACTGACCTTGCCCCTCCCCAGGTCCCTCCCTTCTACGCGAACGCGATGAGGCTTACGCGAACGCGTAAGCCTAGGATCACAAGGCTTCGCGAACGTGATAGCCTTATCACGAACGCGAAGGGTAATTTCCCTCTGCCCCAAATCATTCTTCGTGAACGCGATGGCCCTCCCGCGTTCGCGAAGAAGGAAACCAGAATTGGAAAATCTGGTTTCCTAGATTTAGCTCCGGACGGTCCGAAACACACCCGAGCCCCTCGGGACCCCGTCCAACTACACCAACAAGTGTGTAATCATAATACGAACCTGCTCGAACTCTCGAAATGCGTAAAACAACAACAAAACCAAGAATCACACCCCAAAACCAAATTGAATCAAAATATGAACTTCAAGTTTCCAAATCGCTCTGAACGCGCCGAATCATACTTAGACTACTCGGAATGATACCAAATTTTGCGTACAAGTCTTAAATGACATTACAGAACTATTTACGGTCTCGAAATTCCATTCAGGCCTAGATATCACCAAAACCTACTCCAAACCAAATTTAAAGAAATTCAAAACCTTCAAAGTACCAACAAGTTTGGAATCATAAAACGGACTCGCTCGAACTCTCAGAATGCCCAAAACAACATCAAAACTAAGAATCACACCCCAAATCAATTGAATCAAAAATATGAACTTCAAGTTCTTCTATTTACTCCCAATGCGCCGAAACGTACTTAAACTACTCGGAATGACACCAAATTTTGCGTGCAAGTGTTAAATGACATTAAGCAACTATTCCCGATCTTGGAATCCCATTTGGACCTCGATATCACCAAAACCTACTCCAAACCAAATTTAAAGAACTTCAAAACCTTCAAAGAATTAATTTTCACTATTAGGCGCCAACACGCTACCGGGTCATCCAAAACTCAATCTGAACATACGTCCAAGTCTAAAATCATCGTACGAACCTATTGGAACCGTCAAATCCTGATTCCGAGGTCGTTTACTCAAAATGTTGACCGAAGTCGAACTTAGCCTTTATTGTCAGCCTTAAGGAACCAAGTGTTTCGATTATAACCCGAACCCTTCCAAATTCCGAACTAACCATCCCCGCTAGTCATGAAACAGTGAAAACACGTACAGGAAGTCTTATATAGAAGAATGGGGTTCCAGAAAGCAAAATAACCGGTCGGTTCATTGCATTCTCCACCTCTTAAACAAACGTTCGTCCTCGAACGGGTTTAGAATCATACCTGGAGTGCTGAATAAGTGTGGATATCCGCTCCGCATGTCCTCCTCGAACTCTCAGGCCGCCTCCTTGACTGGTTGGCCCCTCCACTGAACCTTTACTGTGGAAATCCTCTTGGATCTCAACTGGCGAACCTGCCTATCGACAATGGCAACTGGCTCCTCCTCATAACCCAGGATCTCATCTAACTGAATCGTGCTGAAGTCCAACACATGTGACAAATCGGCATGATACCTCCCGAGCATAGACACGTGGAAAATCGGATGAACACCCAATAGACTGGGAGGTAAGGCAAGCTTATAAGAAAACTCCCTAACTCATCTCAACACCTCAAATGGGCCTATAAACCTTGGGCTCAAATTGCCCTTCATCTCGAATCTCATAATCCCCTTCATCAGCAAGACTTTCAAGAGAACCTTCTCGCCCACCATAAATGATAAATCACGCGCCTTCTGATCCGCATAACTCTTCTGTCTGGACTGTGCTGTGCGAAGTCGCTCCTGAATCAACTTTACCTTTTCCAAGGCATCCTTCACCAAATCAATACCATATAACTTAGCCTCGCCGGGATCAAACCACCCGATGGGAGAACGACATCGCCGACCATATAAAGCCTCAAATGGAGCCATCTCGATGTTGGACTAATAACTGTTGCTGTAAGAAAACTCGGCCAAAGGTAAGAATCGATCCCACTGCCCTCCAAAGTCAATCACACATGCTATGAGCATGTCCTCCAAGATCTGAACAGTCCGCTCCAACTGCCCGTCGGTCTATGGATGAAATGCAGTGCTGAGCTATACACGGGTCCCCATCTCACTCTGTACGGCTCTCCAGAAATGCGAAGTAAATTGAGGGCCTATATCTGATATGATGGAAATGGGCACACCATGCAACCGAACTATCTCTTGAATATAAATCAAGGCCAACCTCTCTGATGTATGCGTAGTCACAACTGGAATGAAGTGTGCCAAATTGGTCAACCTATCAACAATGACCCAAAATGCATCAAACTTCCGCAAGGTCCGCTGCAACCCAACTACGAAGTCCATAGTAATGCGCTCCCATTTCTACTGCAGTATAGTCATCTACTAGAGTAGGCCACCTGGCCTCTGGTACTCATTCTTAACCTGCTGGCAATTTAGGAACCTAGCTACATACTCTACCATGTCTTTCTTCATCCTCCGCCACCAATAATGTTGTCTTAGGTCGTGATACATCTTCGTAGCACGTTGATGAATGGAATACCGAGAACTGTGTGCCTCCTCTAGAATCCTCTCCCTCAAGACATCGATATTAGGAACACATAGACGACCCTGGAGTCGCATAAAATGATCCTCACTGATAGAAAATTCCTTGGCACCACCCTGTACTACCGTCTCTCAGAGAACCATCAAATGCAAATCGTCAAATTGTCGAGCCTTGATCTACTCCAATAGTGAAGACTGGGAAACGACGCATGCAAGAACTCGGCTGGGCTCTGAAATTTCCAACCTCGCAAGTTTGTTAGACAAGGACTGAATGTCCAAAGCTAATGGCCTCTCCTCTGCTGAAATGAATGCCAAGCTACCTATACTCTCTGCCTTTCTTCTCAAGTCATCCGCGACTACATTCGCCTTGCCCGGGTGATAAAGAATTGTGATGTCATAATCCTTCGATAACTCAAGCCATCTGCACTACCTCAAATTGAGATCCCTTTGCTTGAACAAATGCTACAAGCTACGATGATCGGTGTAAACCTCACAGGACACCCCACAAAGATAATGCCTCCAGATCTTAAGAGCATGAACAACCGCGGCTAACTCTAGATCGTGCACAGGGTAAGTCTTCTCATGGATCTTCAGTTGACATGAAGCATATGCAATGACTCGCCCCTCCTGCATCAGTACACAACCCAAGCCAACGCACGAAGCGTCGCAATACACAGTATACGTCCCCGAACTGAAGGGCAACACACAAAAATGGTGTTGTAGTCAAAGATGTCTTGAGCTTTTAAAAGCTCGTCTCACAATCATCGGATCAACAGAACGGAGCACCCTTCTGGGTCAGTCTAGTCAAAGGTGCTGCAATAGATGAGAAGCCCTCCACAAACCGGCAATAATAACCTGCTAACCCCAAGAAGCTCCTGATCCTAATTGCCGAAGTGGGACGAGTCCAACTGTGAACTGCCTCAATCTTCTTGGGATCCACCTTAATACTGTTGCCTGATACAACATGTCCCAAGAATGCCACAGAATCTAGCCAAAACTCACACTTAGAGAACTTAGCATATAGCTTCTGTTCCCGCAAGGTCTGAAGCACCACTCACAAATGTTGCTCGTGCTCCTCCATGCTACGCGAGTAGTTCAAAATGTCATCAATGAAGACAATGACAAACGAATCAATATAAGTCCTGAACACCATGTTCATCAAATCCATAAATGTCGCTGGGGTGTTAGTCAAGCCGAAGGGCATCACTAGAAACTCATAATGGCCATATCTAGTACGGAAAGCAGTCTTCGGAACATCCGAGTCTCGAATCTTTAACTGATGGTACCCTGATCTCAAGTCGATCTTAGAGAAGACCCTAGCACCCTACAACTGGTCAAACAAATCATCAATATGCGGCAACGGGTACTTGTTCTTAATGGTAACTTTGTTCAACTGGCGGTAATCCGTGCACATCCGCATAGTCTCATATTTGATCTTCACAAATAACACTGGTGCACCCAAGGTGATACACTTGGTCTGACAAACCCCTTTGCTAGCAACTCCTCAAGTTGCTCCTTCAACTCCAACTCTTTTGGAGCCATACGGTACGGTGGGATAGATATAGGCTGGGTACCTGGAGCCAAGTCAATACATAAATCGATATCACGATCTGGTGGCATGCCTGGAAGGTCAGAAGGAAACACATCGGAGAACTCCTGGACTATTGGCATTGAATCAATCGCCGGAGTCTCCGTGGTAGTATCCCGAATATAAGCTAGATAAGCCAAACAGCCCTTCTCGACTATATATCGAGCCTTCAGAAAAGAGATGACCCGACTAGATGTACTGACAGATGAACCCTTCTACTTAAATCTCGGCAATGGGATTGCTAAAGTAACAGTCTTGGCATGGAAATCAAGGATGGCGTGATATGGGGATAGCCAGTCCATGCCCAGGATGACCTCAAAGTCGGTCATATCAAGCAACAGAAGGCTCGCTTTAGTCTCTTAACCACATAATGTAACCACACAGGACCGATAGATCCAATCCACAACAACAGAATTGCCCACATGAGTGGACACATTAACAAGAGTGCCCAAGGACTCACGAGGACTATCTAGGAAATGAGCAAATAGAGATGACACATATGAATAGGTAGACCCTGGATCAAATGATACAGAAGCATCCCTACCGCAGACAAAAATAATACCTGTGATCACGGCAACTGAGGCCACTGCATCTGGTCTGGTCGGAAAGGCATAGAACCTAGCTGGGGCACCGACTAGCTGGCCCCACCTGTTTGGGTTGTAGCTGGCTGGCCTCAACCTGTCTGGCCTCCACCTCTAGGACGGCCCCTACCTGCCTTCCCTCCGCCTTTGGGCGGCCGGACAACCGGTGCTGTAATCATGGGTTGCTGGCCCTGCTACACTGCCTTGCCCCGAAGCCTAGGGCAGAACCTCCACACATAATTGAAATATCCGCACTGGAAACAACCTTTCGGTACGGTGATCTACTGCCCTAAAGTCTGACCCTGACAGCCTGAATACCCACTGGAAGAACCCTGAATAGCTGGTGGGCGAGATGACTCTCTGGCATGGCACTGAAGTAGGCGCTGGAAGAACCCTGATGGCCTGAGTACCCACTGGAAGAACCCTGAATAGCTGGTTGGCGGTAAGAAATCTCTAGCATGGCAGTGAAATAGGGTCGCGTCGAAGCACCCTGAGGAGGTGATGGTGCTGGATATGTGGGCCTGCTAGGTTGGTTCCTCCCAAACTGACCTCGGCCCCAAGCCGGGATGCCTCTAAACTCCCCAGAATAACGGACCCTCTTGTCCCACTGCATCTTCTCTCTACCCTCTTACGGTAACCCTCAATCCTCCGAGAAATCTCCACTACTAGCTGATAAGAAGTCCCCATCTCAACCTCCCGGGCCATAGTAGTCTGATTACCTGAGTGCAACCCAACAACAAACCTCCGCATTCTCTCTCCGTCCATAGGAAGTATCACAAGTGCGTGGCGAGACAACTCAGAGAATCTCGTCTCATAATCGGTCACTAACATCCGAACCTGCTGGAGCTGCTCAAACTGAAACCACAACTCTTCCCTCTGAGAGGGTGGGATATACCTGTCCGAGAATAGGCGTGTAAACTGAACCCAAGTCATGGGAGGCGAACCTGCTGGTCTGCCAAGAAGATGAGATTGCCACCACCTACAGGCCCTGCCCTCCAGCTGGAAAGTAGTGAAATCCACCCCATGAGGCTCCAATATCCTCATGTTGTGCAGTCTGTCTCTGCACCGATCAAGGAAGTCCTAGGGATCCTCATGTCGCTCAACCCCGTAGACAGAAGGGTGTAGCCTAGTACATCGGTCCAATAGCTTCTGCGGCTTGCTGGCCACAGCTGGTCTGGGCTCAGGTACGGCTGCTGCTACTGGGTGGGCCTCACCCACGGGTAGTGCGCCCGTGGTCTGATATACAGCAGCTACCTTCTTAGGAGCCTGAGCAGTAGGGGTCTATGCTTTCCTTTCCGCTTGAGATGTGGCTGGGTCTGCTGGAAATAAACCAGCTTGGGTCATAGTATCCATGAACCGCAGCATACGGCCCATGACCTCGTGAAAGTCCGGTGCTGACATGAAATTGACCAGGGCTGGCTCTGCTGCGGGCACCTCGCCCTTCTCCTCAATAATGGGATCATCCAGTAGATTCGCTAGTGGTGCAACTGGGGCAACTCTAGGACATCTCCATCCCCTACCTCAGGCTGGTGCCCTCCCCGGCCTTTGCCTCGGCCTCTAGCAATAGGAGGAGTAGATCCTCTCGGGTCTGGAACGTCTGTCGTGCGCGTTCTCACCCTCTGTGAGAGAATAAGAGAAAGAAACTTAGTATACCATCAACTGCACGATAGGAGATGAATAAAGAGTAGTTTCCTAAAACCCTATGCCTCTCGAAGATAAGTACGGAGGTCTCCACACCGATCCGCAAGACTCTATTAGGCCTGTCCATAACTTCTGAGACCTACGTGAACCTAGTGCTCTGATACGATGTTATCACGACCCAATTCTATTATAGTCTGTGATAGCGCCCAGCGCCATCGCTAGGCAAGCCAACAGGGAACAATCTTGTGATTTCCCTTCTTTAATAGGTTTTCCAAGTAAATAACTTTCCTTAATTTAAAAGATTTAATAAATAGCAGGTTTGAAATAATTAAAACGAAACCATCTGAGTGCAATCATAACCATAGAAATAAAACAAAAACCACAAGTCTACTAGTGTGTGTTCCAAGACCAAGTGTCACAAGTGTGTGGGCTACTAGTAGAATATACAAAAAAATTCTACTCTACTATCTGAAATAAAATAGACAGAACAATAAACAAAAGAAAGACTTCGGCTGCTGCTGAACGGCTCGGAAGGCAGCTCACCGTGTAGTCTCATAACAGGGATCAAGTATGCGCGCCAGACTGATATCCAGATGCACCTGCCTCTGATCCTGCACATTTAAGTGCAAAAATGTAGCGTGAGTACATAAACAACGTGTACCCAGTAAGTATCCAGTCTAACCTCGAAGAAGTAGTGACGAGGGGTCGAATCCGACACTTGCTATGGGCTAACAATAAGATATCAAAATAATAAATAAGAATGGATTACATAAATATAGCAGAAAACTCAATAACAAGAATAATAAGTACTTTTTCCGCTAAGAATATATTTCAAGTTTATTTTCCATCATTAACAATTTATGTCTCAAGTCAATGAACAATATCAATTATAAATGAGTTCCAAAGATTTATCATGCGCAAATCATACAAAGGTCGTATGGCCCGATCAACCAAAATAATATTTAAACTGTGTACTGTCGAGGATCGAACGACACGAACCATAGATGCATCTATCTGCTACCGAGGCATTCAGCCCGCTCCACAATAGAAAATACATTAAAGAAACACAAATTCTCAATAACAGTCAAGTGTCCCATTCACAACTTCAAGTGAGTGAAATTTAACCTTTTACAATTCTTTTATCAGCTTTTAATATGACTTAGGCAATTAAGTTAGCAAGTAGGGTGCAAACAATTCAATTATAGCATGATATGGGTTCTAGACTATCCAGACAATAGCATAATTAGTAGCTACATATGGACTCTCGTCACCTCGTACGTACGTAGCCCCCACAAATAGGAGCACATATTAATTAATTCACCTATGGGGTTAATTCCCTCTTACAAGTTTAGAAAAGAGACTTACCTCGTCTCAATTCGGTGCCGAACAATCCAAAACTAATCAAATGGTATATAAATTAATCAATTAAAAGATGTTCAAAAGTTCATATTCCAACTATTGTAGTGATTACCCAAACCTAAATGCAAGATTCCTAAAATTCACCCCGGGCCCACGTGCCCGGATTCCGAATTTTTTTGAAGAAAGTTGTTACCCATAACCTCGTGAACTCTAATATATGATTTTCACTAAATTTCATAATCAATTTCGTGGTTAAATCCCATTTTTATCAAAAATCTAGGTTTTCCTTCTAATCTATAAATTTTATAAATTTACAATTTTACATGTTAAAATCTACCCATAATCTATGTATTAAACTCACATTAGGTAGAAATTACTTACCCTTAATAGCTAGGTTGAAATCCCACTTTTTAAAGCTCCAAAATCGCCCAAGTGTGCAATAAAGGAACCCAAAAATGGCTAAGTCCCGATTTTAAAACTATCTGCCCAGCTGCCTCCTTCTTCGTGAATGCGGAACAGGCCTCGCATTTGCGAAGGCAACGGCCCAGGCCCATGAAGATTTGGCCTACGCGAACGCGACAAGGACCCCGCGAACGCAAAGTCTTACCAGCTCTGTCTTATGCGAACGCGAGGGCACCTTCGCGAACGCGAAGGGCACTGACCTTGACCCCTCCCTTCTACTTGAACACGATGGGGCTTACGTGAACGCGTAAGACTAGGCTCACAAGGCTTCGTGAATGCGACAGCCTTATTGCGAAAGTGAAGGGTAATTTCCTCTGTCCCAAATCCTTCTTCGCGAAAGCGATGGCCCTCCCACGTCCAAAACTGGAAAATCTGGTTCCCTAGATTTAGCTATGGGCGGTCCGAAACACACCTGAACCCCTCGGGACCCCATCCAACTGCACCAACAAGTCTGTAATCATAATATGGACATGCTCAAACTCTCAAAACACGTAAAACAACAACAAAACCAAGAATCACACCCCAAAACCAAATTGAATCAAAATATGAACTTCAAGTTTCCAAAGCGCTCCGAACGCGTCGAATCATACTTAGACTACTCGGAATGACACCAAATTTTTCGTGCAAGTCTTAAATGACATTACAGAACTATTCCCAGTCTCGAAATTCCATTCGGGCCTAGATATCACCAAAACCTACTCCAAACCAAATTTAAAGAAATTCAAAACCTTCAAAGAATTAGTTTTCACCATTAGGCGCCAAAATGCTCCCGGGTCATCCAAAACCCGATTCGAACATACGCCCAAGTCCGAAATAATCATACAAACCTATTGAATCGCCAAATCCTGATCCTGAGGTCGTTTGCTCAAAATATTGACCGAAGTCAAACTTAGCCTTTATAACCAACCTTAAGGAACCAAGTGTTCCGATTTCAACCCGAACACTTCCAAATCCCAAACTAACCATCTCCGTAAGTCATGAAACAGTAAAATCACGTACGGGAAATCTTAACTGGGGGAACGGGATTCTAGAAAGCAAAACGACTGGTTGAGTCGTTGTAATACCACTCCTCTGTGGTTTGTTAATGCCCTTAATAATCTCCTGCGCAAGCATGATATTTTCCGAAACTATTCTGCCCTTGGTGAAGCCTAATTGGTTGGTCGAGATAATTCTTGGAAAAAGCTTTAATAATCTTGAATTTGGTATTTTTGGTCTGAGATTTGTCAATTGCTGAGGAAAGTCAACTTTTGGAATCATCACCAGGCAAGTGTGCATGAAGAACCTCAGTATATCTGCACCATTGAAGTAGGCCACCACTGCTTCTTATACGTCCTTTGCTATAATTTCCCAGCATCTCTGATAGAATAGCGCATTAAGGCCATCTAGGCCTTGCGCACTCTTTGGGTTTATTGAGAATATGTTGCATTTCACTTCCTCTATTGTAGGTATTGTTTCTAACATCTCATTGTCTTTATCTATGATTCGTTTTTTAGGCATCTTAGTGAATCGAGTTAAACTACAAGAGGGGGTGAATTGTAGCCGATTTGTAAAACTTAGTTTGCTGTGTAGGAAATTAGTCGACTAAACTTCACAAAGGAATTAATAGCAGCAGAAATAATTGAACAAACAGAAAATTAAAGGAGGTTTAGCAATGTTAAGGAAAAGGATGAATCTGTTATGTGGAATTTCTGGAGATTGTTAAATCATTTCTCAGTGGTATTAGCATGTATTCATGCTCAATCTGAGGATGGTTTAGCAATGTTTAGAATGATTTCGACATTAAAGGTTCGGGAAGAGACGGATCTGAGCCTACAAGATCATAAAATCACCCAGTTCCACAGGCCTGGCGGCGCCAGGCTAAAGCCTGATGATACCCTAGGGTTGCCAGCTTAAAGCCAGCCCTGGCCTGGCTTTTTCCTTGCAAAGCCAACCTAAAGCCAGCCTTAGCCTGGCCTTTGCCTTGCAAAGCCTGCTTAAAGCCAGCCCCAGCCTGGATTTTGCCTTGGAAAGCCTGTCTAAAGCCAGCTCCAGTCTGGCTTTTGCCTTGCAAAGCCTACCTAAAGCCAGCCCCAGCCTGGCTTTTGCCTTGCAAAGCCTGCCTAAAGCCAGCCCCACCTGGCTTTTGCCTTGCAAAGCCTGCCTAAAGCCATATTCAAGACAGGTGTAGCCAGGCTCTTTTACATGATAATATTTATGATCGACCACATGATTTATACTTGGATAGAGTCAGTACGCTGCCTATGGAGATCATATTGTAGCAACTCTAATGATTGGAAGACTATGCTGGCTTCAATTCTGTGGTGGAGATGTTTGGAATTTATTTTAGCCTATGGACTGAATACCCTGGCGCTTGGTGAGAACTTGATAGGTTCTGCTTGGTATTTGCCACTGGTAATTGGATTCACATACACTGACAGGAGAAGGAAGCATTCAGCGGACAATGTTGTAATAGCTAGTTCATTAGACTTTAGCTTTTCTATCTTTTTAGTAGCTATTAGATTGATGCAACTTCTATTTTGGTTTGGACATCTTGCAAGCTTTGGATCCATTTTGGAATTTTATTTATATATTAGCCACTAGGAAGCCTGCCTAGTGGTATATTTGCTAAAAAAAAGGAGGCACAGCAGTTTTTGTACTGGTTCAGTACCGGTGTGGTACCTACGTCCAGTTCCCTTGAGTCACAAGGGTTCTCTTAGATCTTCAGTAAACTTTTACAGCAGTGATGGTTTTAGTACGTTCACCACCAACGATATACGACAACAAGGTTTCTTTCTAATGTCGACACATCTCTTGTTTTATTTTCTAACTCTTCCTATCTTTTGCGACACTTGTAGACTCAGGAATACAGTTTTTGTACTAAGAACTAGAAAGGTGTAGAAACAAATGTGAAGTTGCGTGATCTTCCATGCCCTTCCACTTTTTCTTTTATAGCTTGATGAGTCTTCTGATTCCTCTTCTTCTGGGATCACATGGCAGCAATTATTGGAGGTCTTTCCTTATGAGGCATAAATATCTAAGAGTGAGGCCCAAGGGTAACCTCATGGATCTAGCTTGAAAAGTGTGACTAGATTCATCCTTAATCTTGACAAATTGGTTCCTCCACTTATCCTTGATTAGAGCTTCCGCAGATTGGTATCAAAGGAAAGTATCTAAGAATCTTTCTAGAATTCTTTTATTTCTCTTATTCAATTTTCTTAAAGCAACTTCATCATCAATATCTTCTTCTTTTCTTACTATCCTTCTTTTTTTACTACATTTAGGGCATTGCTCGAGATCAGCATATTTCTTTCTATATAAAATACAATTATTAACACATGCATCTATCTTCACATAATCTAGACCCAAATCTTTTATGATCTTTTGAACTTCATAGATAGAATTAGGGAGCACATTTCCTTTGGGAAGAGCATCACTCAGTAATTTCAACAAAGAGTCAAAAGAAGTATTACTCCAGCCATGTAGATACTTCATCTGAAAAAGACGCATTACAAACGAGAGTTTGGAGACCTTTTCACAATCTAGATATAACTTTTGCTCTGCATCCTTTAATAACCTATAGAAACTATTAGCTTCTGTATTTGGCTATTCGTACCTAGACTCAACGGTCTCATTAAACTCATGACTATTAGAGGGAACACCACGATACATGTCATGCAATATTTTAAAAGTGTGAGCATCATCATTCCCTAAATTTGAATCTATATCGAAATTTGTTTCATCATCTGAAGATGAATCCGACTCACCAAGATAAATCCACCTGTTGGATCTATTCCCCACCTAAGTAAATCTATCTTAACCTCATCGCATGATTTTTTAAGCACATTATTACATTTAATGCACGGACACTGGATTCTTACACCAACCTCAGGATTAGAAAATGTAAAGTTCAAAAAATATTCCACACCATTCAAATATTCCGGTAATGTCCTATTCTTAATAAGTAATCAATTCTTATCCATCATATACTTACCTACAATATAATATAAAATAAGAAATATAAAACTATATAATTCAAATTGTAAAATCAATATAATACTTTCTCTCATAAGTTCACTACTACATACAGCAGGAAGTTCATAGGCTAATGATCGATTTTGGATGCTGTTAAATATTCAAGATAACTTGAACTTAAAAGGAGTGATGAAGTATGTTGATAGACATATAACACCAAGAATTCAAGTATGTGATATGCAACATATAGTTGCCAGTACTAATTAGTTCTAAGTACCAATAAGTAGGTGCATTCTGTTAACTCCAAAACCAATAGAAAACATGTGAAGTCCAAGTATTAGATAGTCAGACTCCCATCAGCTCTAGTATTACAAATTTTGACTTATTATCTAAAATAGAAGTTAGAGAAAGTCTCTATATTAGAATATAGTTAAAATATAAACATATAATTTGAACTAATAGCCACTGAAGCAAAGGAAGATGAGTAGCATCTTGAAAAAGTAACAACAAAAAAAGATAGCAAGTGAAAAGAAAGAATCTGAAGTTGCATTAGGCATGGTAATTTGAGTTATTTGATGACATGTTTATGTAGGACTTCCTAATCAGACTTTATTTTTATTTTTTTGGTTCAAGGGATAACTATTATATTAAGTTAAAAGAGTAGTACAGGGAGCATTTGAAAGCATAGAGACTAACCTAGGGGGCGACCTAGTGATGGGTCGTTACAAGGGGGGGGGGGGTCTAAGGGAATTACTACTACTACTACTACTACTACTACTACTACTACTACTACTACTAAACAGTGATGCCGGTTGTGTTATCTATATGGCAGCCATACTTCGCTAGCAAATCAGCTACTTGGTTTTTCTCCCTATATGTGTAACATATGATAGGATCATCCAGCTGCGCGAGCAAAAACCTGCAATCATGTATAAGATTAGCATAAAGAGGATGCGAGGTCTGTAATATATTAATTACTATTTGAGCATCTAGGTTCACTTGGATAGGCTTGTAGCCATTGTTATAAGCCAATTGCAATCTGTGATAAAGCGCACGAAATTCAGTTTCAACACTCCCATGAGAGATGTGACGTCCTGAAAAGCCGATAAGCCAGTTACCCATTGAGTCACGTATGACACCACCAATCCCACCTTGTCCTATATCTAATTTGGCTGACCCGTCAGTGTTAAGTGTGAAAGGAGTATTATGAGATGGGTGCGATTGAAGGTATATGGGTATACTGTTATGTGAGGACCATGGTAGAACAGCAATATGGTAAAATTTGGCTGCCAAATTGAGGATATGAGAGGCAGAAAGCGGTTTTAACAGTTAGCGAAAAAGGGTGGCATTTCGAGCTAACCAAATATGCTAGAGACAAAATGGTATGAGTATGGAATTTTGGATGTTCAGGGTATTTGGAACATCAGTGTGTAAGATAAGTTGTTTTAGCCATTGAAGAGCGGTATCGCCAAGCCCCTGGGGTCCAGCAAGGTTCGAGAGCATGCGTAGGTTATTCCAAGTTGGTGTGTTTGCTGGACAGTCAAGGAGGAGATGTCTAATTGTTTCTGGACTAATGCGGCATCGGGCACAAACATCTTTATTTAGTATGATGATATGATGATAATATGCAGCAGTGAGAAGGTGATGATGGCCGCAGAGCCAGAGGAAATGTTTAATTTTGGGAGGTAACTGAAGTTTCCAGATCCATGTGGAGAAGTGTCGAGAGTGGGACGGGAGTAAATGGTGGTAGACTGATTTGGTGGTGATGGTCCCGTGCTTTCTAAGTCCTAATCAGACATGCTATTACATTTTCATATTTGAAGGACCTTGTAGGTGAAAAGAAAAATCAAGGACAATGCTCAAAATTAATTATGCCTCAAACATATTCAACTACCCATAACACCGTAAACAAAATCATATTATTCTCTATTCCAAAAGTTTGGAGTTTTGCAACTTAAATTTTCATACTTTCATACCTTCTAAGAGAGTTTTTCATAGATTTCAAACTTACAGTGCAACCATAGCAGTCGACTTCCTATTGAAAGCGACAAACCTCGCCTTCTCTTTGGGTCCATAGAAATTCATCTTGTCTTCAGGGCCAAACTCTATGGTTTCTGTTTTTCCTCTCTTTTGAGAGGATTGTTTGGGTATGGACTCCATTGGGCATTTTCCAGCCCTCTTTTGGAAGACAAGAATATCTTCTTGAGAATCACTGGACTCATCCTCGAACATTGAATGATCTGAGCTTTCTAAGGATTCGACATCTACAAGATCATCAGTTTGATGGTTTTTCTTAAAGCGATGGCTTCTTCCGGGCGTGGAGGAGGAAGGAGAGGATTTGGTTTTGGCCATGAGTAAGAGAGAGCAAAAAGAGAATGTCTTTCTATGAGATAATGGGGGATATAGCCGAGAGAGAAGGGGTTAAAAAAGGAGTGAATGGACACCTCGATTCTTAGAGAGACGTGTGAAGGGCAACTGAAAAGTTGCCTTCTGCAAGGCCGCTATTAGCTCAGTCATAAATGCATGTACAGGGTAATCAAGTACTTAGAGATTTTTAGGGCGAAAATTACAAAGAACAATTATGGAAAATTTTCTAAACTAGACAAATCTAGAGCAGTTAGACGAGAATTAAACAAATACCAATTTTGTCACGGAGGAAATAAAAAATTTCTTCAAGCAGTGGTTATGCAAAAATATCTGCTAACTGATTTTCACTATTGAAAAATTCTAACACAATATCATCTTTTGCAACATGATCACGAATAAAATGATGCTTAATCTTAATATGCTTAGCCTAGAATGAAGCACAGAATTTTTTGAAAGGCAAATAGCACTATTTTTATCACACATAATAGGAACACGGTTAAGACGTAAATCATAGTCTAACAGTTGATGCATAATCCATAGAACTTGTGTGCAGCAGTTGCCAACAGCCAAATACTCTGCTTCAATAGTAGATAGGGCAACACAGCTTTATTTCTTAATGTGCCAGGATATAAAAGATTTTCCAAGTAATTAGCACGTTCTAATTGTGCTTTTCCAATCAATTTTATCTCCTCCAAAGTCTGTATTTAAACTTTCATACCATAATCCATAGTCGATTGTCCCTATCAGATATCTGATATTACGTTTCACAACAGTCAAGTGGGATTCTTTGGGAGCTAACTGATATCCTGCATATTTGCAAACACTGAACATAACATAAGGTAGACTAGCCGTAAGATAGAGTAGAGAACCAATCATACCTCGATACATTGTTTTATCGACACTCTTACCATCTTTATCTTCATCCAGGGTGGTTGACGGACCCATAGGAGTCCCTATGGCCTTTGCGTTAGACATGACAAACTTTTTGATGAGCTCTTTTGTGTATTTTGTTTGACTAATGAAGATCCCTTTCTGTACTTGCTTGATTTGAAGCCCAAGGAAGAAGGTTAATTCTCTCATCATACTCATTTCAATACCCCTTTCATGATATTTGAAAAGTCCTTACATAAAACAGGGTTAGTACTACAAAAAATAATATCACCTACGTAGATTTGTACTAATAAATTACCTTCTATCGATTGTTTGATAAAAAGAGTAGTATCAATATTACCTATATCAAACCCATGTTCGATTAAGAATGAACTCAACCTTTCATACCAAGCTCTAGGAGCCTTCTTTAGACGTTCAGGGCTTTGGATAATATGTAGACAAGATTCGGAAAGGATTCATTTACAAATCTTGGAGGTTGCTTAAAAAACACTTCCTCAGAGATGAACCTATTTAAGAAAGCCCTTTTCACATCCATCTGAAATAGCCTGAAACATTTGTGTGCAGCATAGGCTAATAAGATGTGAATAGATTCTAACCTGGCAACAAGAGCAAAAGTCTCCTCGTAATCAATTCCTTCTTGCTGTGAATAGCCTTGAGCAACCACTCTAGCTTTATTTAGTACTACTTGTCCAGACTCATTCAATTTATTTCTGTACACCCATTTTGTTCCAATAATGGATGCATTTGGAGGTTTAGGAATGAGTTCCCATACTTTATTCTTCTCAAATTGATCAAGCTCTTCCTTCATTGCAGTTATCCAGCTTTCATCCCCTCATCCACGTTTTTTGGTTCAAACTGAGATATGAAGGTAATATTCGATGTCTACTTTAGTGATCTTCTAGTTTTCATTCCTTCCTCAGGATTTCCAATAATGTGCTTATGTGGATATTCAGGCTCACTTTTCCATTCATTTGGAACGACTGATACTGGCTCCTTTTCAATAGGACCCGACTGTTCAACTGTAGGAAGTTCCTGATTATCTACGCGACTATCAGTCGACTGATCCTGCTGATCAGTCGCCTCATCACGAGTGTTTTCACCTGTATTGATAGATTTTGGAACTATGAAAATTTCCTCATCTTCAGGAAGTTTTTCATTCCTTAAGAGAGGGTTAGTGTCCAAAAAAAACACGTATAGATTCTTCAATAGAAATAGTACATTTATTAAAAACTCTATATGCTCTACAAGAGGTAGATTATCCGAGAAAAATACCTTCATCGCTTTTGGGATCAAACTTACCAAGATTGTCTTTTTCATTTTTGTGAATGAAAAAATTGCAACCAAAAGGATAGAAATAACTGATATCGGGTCTTTTACCTTTCCACGGTTCATATGGAGTCTTTTTGAGAATAGGTCGAATTAAGCATCTGTTGATGATGTGACATGCTGTGCTTACAGCTTCTACCCTTAAATGGTGTGGAAGGGAGTTTTTCACGATCATAGTTCTTTCCATATCTTGCAAGGTTCTATTTTTGCGTTCTACCACTACATTTTGTTGAAATAATCTTAGAGATGAAAAATTGTGGGAGATCCCTTGATCACTATAGAATTTCTCAAATGCTTTGCTTTCAAATTCTCCTCCATGGTCACTTCTTATGGCAGATATGTAGTAACCTTTTTCCTGTTGTACCTTCTTGCAGAAGACTGATTCATCTTCAATAAACCAACCATAGTCATTGTCACATAGTTGACTAATACTGAGTAGGTTGTAGCCAAGTTCATCTACCAGGTATACTTCGTCTACATCACATGTTGAGCTGAGAGGGACTCTTTCAACTCCAATCATATTTCCTTTAGATTTGTCTCCAAAGGTGATTGTTCCTCCATCTAGTTTGGTGACAATTTTGAACAGTTGTCTGTCACCTGTCATATATCTGGAACACGTATTATCAAGGTACCATTTCCCTTTTTGATTCTTTTTGCGGTGTTCCGGCAAAAATAAATTACTTGTTTTTAGCTACTCAAGCCTGCTTGGGTAATGAATGGTTAGTGTTCTGAATATTAGCTTGAGTAGAAGGCTTGGGTCGCCAAACTCATCTCCCGTTGTACTTAAACCTACAATGATTAGAAGTATGACCAGGTTTTCCACACAAAAAAACAGGATGAGTTATTGGAATTTTCAGAGATTTTTTCTCCTCGGATTCTAAACCTGCCATTTTTACCACAATGAATGCATAAGGAGCAATTTCTAGTTCTAGGTGACAAATAATGAGAAGCAACTAATTTGATCTAACTGATCTATGACTGGTGGATTTTCGCAATCCATTCAGTTGGAGTTGAAGTTCATTAACTTCATCTTGAAACATATCTCTCTCAATTTCACAAACTTCTAATTTCAGATCCCAGTCTTTCTTTTCTCTTTGGATTTTTCATTTTAGAACTTTCTCAATATCTGCAAGAGAAATATCAATAAATTCTTGAATTTCATGACAGTTAGGACATGTAGGAAGACGTATCTCACTTTCCTTCGTCTGCCATGAGACTAAGCTCACCCGGGTCTTCATCACTATCTTCTTTGATGGCCATGAAACACATGTTGGCAATATTCTCATGGTCAGATTCTTCTTCATCACTCCAAGCTCCAAAGGATTTCTTCTTTTGGAAATTTGTGCTTAGTTTCTTTTTCAGTTCAGGGCATTCGGCTTGAATGTGTCCATGTTTTCCACCGCTCATAGCATATTCCATCATTTTTGTCATTTTCATTATTCATCTTTCCTTTTCTGAAATTTGGTTTACCTATTCTACTATTCCTATTTTTCCTCATCATGCTTGTTATAACTTTAGAGAGCATAGTCATATTCTTATCTTGTTCTTTTCCTTCTTCTTCTTCTTCATTTTCTGATTCAACTACGGTTTCTTTGAACGCAACTGTCTTCTTTTTCTCTTGCTGGACTTGCCTATATAAATTTGTTTTCTCAAATGCAATTAGATCACCTCTGAGTTCATCATAGGACATTTATTCAAGATCCTAACAAAGCAATAACTTTGGGTTTCCAAATTGTGGGGAGACTTCTCAGAATTTTTTTGACTTGTTTCCCACTTCTGATTGGTCTACCAAAGGATTTCAAGTCGCCAAGGATTTTGCTGAACCTGGAGAACATTTCCTCCACTGATTCTCCATCCTTCATTTGAAACAATTTATAATCTCGAACCAGGAGATTAATCCTTGTCTCTTTCACTTTGTTAGTTCCTTCATATGTGATTTCTAACTTATCCCACATCTTCTTTACAGTTTCACATCTGGATATCTTTTCATATTGTTCTCCGCTTATGGCATTGTGTAGCAGATTTTTTACCTTGGATCAGATGATACTATCATTTAACTGTCTTTATCCTTCTTTGGCAAAATTGGAATGTTTCCCTTTTTGATCACACGCTAAACCTTAATGTCATATGACATAGTATAGGTCTTTATGTGCACTTTACGATGTGATAAGTGTTGGCCATGAAGTAAGGAGGTCGTACCTGAGAAGTTCCTTCTTGAAATAGTTCTTCAATGACTGTGTTTGATGCCATGATCTTTTCCCCACTTGCTGTTAAGAAATATTTGTGAGTCCTCGTTCTGATACCAATTGGAAGAACAAGAAGGGTTGAATTGTAGCTGATTTGTAAAACTTGGTTGACTGTGTAGGAAATTAGTCGACTAAACTTGACACAGGAATTAATCGCAACAGAAATAATTGAGCAAATAGAAAAGCAAGGAGGCGCAGCAGGTTTATACCGGTTCAGTACCGGTGTGATACCTACGTCCAGTTCCCTTGGGTCATAAGGGTTTGCTTAGATCTTTAATAAACTCTTACATGATGGTTTAGTACGTTCACCACCAATAATATACAACAACAAGGTTTCTTTCTAGTGTTGACACATCTCTTGTTTTCTTTTCTAACTCGCCCTATCTTTTGCGACACTTGTAGACTCAAAAATACAGTGTTTGTACTCAGAACTATAAAGGTGTAGAAACAAATATGAAGTTGTGTGATCTTTCGTGCCCTTCCACTTTTTCTTTTATAGCTTGATGAGTCTTTTGATTCCTTGTATTCTAGGATCACATAGCAGCAATTATTGGAGGTCTATCCTTATGAGGCATAAATATCTAAGAGTGAGACCCAAGGGTAGCCTCATGAATCTAGCTTGAAAAGTGTCACTAGATTCATCCTTAATCTTGACAAATTGGTTCCTCCACTTATCCTTGATTAGAGCTTTCGCAGATTGTCCTTTATTTGCTCTTTGGCCGTGATTAGCTATCTTTCCTTTCTTGTACGCTTGAGGATCTTTAGCAAGTCTGATTTATTGATTTTCCTTCCTTATTCTTTGATTGATTGATTATTTTTCCATTTGATGCAAGGTTTGAAATTCATAGCCGTTGGGTACCTCTTATCTGCCCATATGATTTTATTTCCATTCATTAGTGTCGTTACTCTTTGTATCTGTACACTATGAGATGTCATTAGTCAAGGCTCTTTTGATTATTGATCAATACTAAATTCTAAATTAACATCGAGGTTGTAACGACCCGACCAGTCGTTTTGCTTTCTAGAACCCCGTCTCCCTAAATAAGACTTCCCATAGGTGATTTTAATATTTTATGACTTGCGGGGATGGTTAGTTCGAGATTTGGAAGAGTTCGGGTTGAAATCGGAATACTTCGTTCCTTAAGGTTGGCTATAAAGGCTAAGTTTGACTTCGGTCAACATTTTGAGCAAACGACCTCGGAATCAGGATTTGACGGTTCCAATAGGTTCGTATGATAATTTCGGACTTGGGCGTATGTTAAGATCAGGTTTTGGATGACCCGGCAGCATTTCGGCGCCTAATAGTGAAAGTTGGTTCTTTGAAGGTTTTGAAGTTCTTTAAATTTGGTTAGGAGTAGGTATTGGTGATATCAAGGTCAAAATGGGATTTCGAGACCAGGAATAGTTCCGTAATGTCATTTAAGACTTGCATGCAAAATATGGTGTCATTCCGAGTAGTTTAAGTACATTTCAGTGCATTGGGAGTAAATTGAAGAACTTAAAGTTCATATTTTTAATTCAATTGGTTTGGGGTGTGATTCTTAGTTTTGATGTTGTTTGGGCATTTGAGAGTTTGAGCGAGTCTGTTTTATGATTCCAAACTTGTTGGTATGTTCGGGCGGGGCCTCGGGGGCCCCAGGTCTTAATCAGCCGAGGCTCGGACCAAGTTGGAACTTGGGAGCAACAGCTGAAGCTTCTACCTGCTGGTGTAATCGCACCTACGCTTGGCCAGCCGCAGGTGCAAGCCACGAGCCGCAAAAGCGGACAAGCCAAGGCTTCCCAGGATCCACAGGACCGAGGAATTTAGCGCACCTGCGAACGCGCAGGTGCGATGACTGTGACCGCAGAAGCGGCAGTGTGCGCAGGCGCGGGTGAACGGTCGCAGCAGCGGTTGCGCAGGAGAGGCCCCAGCTCCGCAGGTGCGATGGGCCAGTGTCCTGGCTTGTTCCGCAAAAGCGGTCCCGCAGAAGCGGAAGTCCCTCCGCAGGTGCTAAAATCGCAGAAGGCAGAACCTTCATTTAATGCGGGACTTAGTCATTTTTGGATCATTTATTCCATTATTGGGCGATTCTTGGAGCTCTTAGAGGGGATTTCATCTAACACTTGGTAAGTAATTTCTACCAATTGTGAGTTAAATACATAGTTTATGGGTAGATTATAACATGTAAAATTAGTGAAAATCATGGGTTTGGGTGAAAACCTAGGGTTTAACCCACGAAATTTGTTGTGGAATTTAGTATAGATCACATATGTGAGTTCATGAGATTATGGGTAACAACTTCCTTCGAAAATTTCCAGAATCCGAGCAGGTGGGCCCGGGGGTGAATTTTTGGAATTCTTCAAATAGGATTTGGGAAATCACTTTAATAGTTAGGATACAAAATTTTGAGCATATATTGACTATTTTATATAACATTTGACTAGTTTCTAGTCATTTGGCACCAAATTTAGGGTTTGAGCACAATCTTGGATCGAAAGTAGGCTTTGAGATAAGGTAAGTCTCTTTTCTAACCTTGTAAGAGGGAATTAACCCCATAGGTGAACTTAATTAATGCGTGCCTTTCTTTGTGGGGGCTACGTATGCATGAGGTGATGAGAGTCCGTGTGTAGCTACTATTCATGCTTATGTCCGGGTAGTTTTAGGTTTACACCATACTTGGTTGACACCGTTATCTGATTTTTCTTGTTAATTGTCTTGAATAGAGTTGAGGTTGAGGATTTCAAGATATTAAAAGTTTCTAGTTGAATTTCTTATTTTGGAAAGAATTTAGGGACATTATGATAACTTGAGAAATCTATGTTCAACCGCGTGGCAAGTATATTCCGCGAGTAGGGTAAATTTTTCACTACTCTCATGGGAGCGGGTTGTTCGCCTCGGCATGTTAATAGATGCATCTATGGTTTATGTCGTTCAACCCTTAGCAGTGCACACAACATATGTATATGTATATTTGGATCGGGTCGTACGACATTGGCATAACTCGTGCGTAATAATACTGGAAGCCCTATTATATTTGATATTGTTTCATTGGCTTGAGAGCTTAAATGGTTAAATAAGGGAAATGATTTGGTTCTTACTAACGGTGAAAGGATTGTTTATTTACTTCTTGCTCTGAGTTCTATTGCCATTTATATATATATCACGTTTAATTAGAATTTCATATTATTATATTGTTGGCCCATTATAAGTGTTGAAGTCGATCCCTCATCATTACTTCTTCGAGGTTAGACTAGATACTTACTAGGTATATGTTGTTTATGTACTCACACTACACTTCTGCACTAAATGTGCAGATCTGAGGCAGGTGCATTTGGATATCAGTCCGGCGCGCATCCCTAATTCTCGAGACTTCGCGGTGAGTTGCCCTTCTGAGCCCGTTCTGCAGTAGCCGGAGTCTTTCTTTTGCTTGTATTTATCTGTCTATTTCACTTCAGATAGTGGACTACTATTCTTTTGTATATTCTACTAGATGCTCATATACTTGTGAGACCAGGTCTTGACACACACTAGTAGACTTGTGTTTTGGTTTATTTCTATGGTTATGATTGCACTCAGTTGCTTTCATTTTATTTATTTTAAATCTGTTATTTCTTAAATATTTTAAATTAAGGAAAGTTTAATTACTTAGAAATCTATTAAAAGAGAAATCATGTGGATAGTTCACTGGTGGCTTGCCTAGCGGCGGCGATGTGCTCCATCACGGCCTATAATAGAATTGGGTCGTGACAACATAGTATAAAAGCACTAGGTTCACGTAGGTCTCACAAGTTATGAGCAGGCCTAATAGAGTCTTGCGAATCGGTGCGGAGACATCTATACTTATCTTCGAGAGGCTATAGGGTGTTAGGAAACTACTCTTTCTTCATCTCCTATCGTGCAGTTGATGTTATACTAAGTGTCTTTCTCTTATTCTCTCATAGATGGTGAAAACGCGCACGGCGGACGTTCTAAACCGAGGAGGAGCTTCTCCCCTTGTTGCGAGATGCCGAGGTAGAGGCTGGGGAAGGGCACCAGCCCGAGGTAGGGGACGAGGACGTCCCAGAGTTGCCCCAGTTGTACCACCAGCAGATCCAGTGGAGGTTCCCATTATTGATGAGCAGGGTGAGGTGCCCGCAGCAGAGCTAGCCCTGGTCAATTTCATGTCAGCACCGGGCTTTCAGGAGGTTATGGGCCGTATGTTGTGGTTCATGGATACTATGACACAGGCTAGTTTATTTCCAGCAGACCCAGCCACATCTCAAGTGGGAGGGGGAGCACAGACCCCTACTGCTCAGGCTCCTGGGCATGCAACTGTTGTATATCAGACCCCGAGCACACTACCCGTGGGCGGGGCCCAGCCAGTTGCAGTAGCTGTACCTGAGCCTAGACCAGCTGCGACTGGCGAGCCGCAGAAGCTATTGAACAGATGGACTAGGCTACACCCTCCTATCTTTGGAGGTGAGAGACATGAGGAACCCCAGGACTTCATTGATAAGTGCAGGGACAGACTGCACAACATGAGTATATTGGAGTCCCATGGGGTGGATTTCACTACCTTTCAGCTGGAGGGTAGGGCCCGTAGATGGTGGAAGTCTTATCTTCTTGGCAAACTAGCAGGTTCTCCTCCCATGACTTGGGACCAGTTGACACGCCTTTTCTTGGATAGGTATATCCCACCCTCCCAAAGGAAAGAGTTGCGGTGTCAGTTTGAGCAGCTCCAACAGGGTCAGATATCAGTGACCGATTGTGAGGCGAGATTCTCTGAGTTGTCTCCCATGCACTTACGATACTTCCTACTGACGCATATAGAGTGTGGAGGTTTGTTGTGGGGTCTCACTCTGATATTCAAGCTAGTACGGCCGGGAGGTTGAGATGGGGACTTCTTATCAGCTAGTAGTGGATATAGCCTAGAGGATTGAGGGTCACCGTCAGCGAGGTAGAGAGCAGATGCAGCGGGACAAGCGGTTCCGTTTTTCTGGAGAGTTTAGAGGTACCCAGGCTGGGGGCAGAGGTCAGTTTAGGAGGGGTCAGTGATAATAGGCTATATAGATGCTATTTACACTCCAAATGTCCATACTTTATTGTTGTTTTAAATGCAAAATGATAACAAAATACTTTAATTGGTGTTCTTTTGCTTTGCAGGAACTAATCCAAGCTAGGAAGAGACTATGGAGTGGTTTGGATTCAATAATGTGGATATAAGGCCAATCAAGAAGAACCCAAACGAAAATAAGCAAGAAAGAGGCAAAGGATGACTAGACAAGAGGCTACGGCGGCCGCGGTCGACCGCGGCTGGAACGCGGTATGTCAAACGGGCAAGGCAGTGTAGATGCATTTCACCGCGGTCGCGCCGGGGTCGACTGTATAAGCGCCCAGAAATTTGGGGACTAAAGTGTAAATCGGGGGAAACTTATCCTAAACCTTTATAAACTCAACAAACTCGCCCAAGCAAAGTTTAAGCTTGTTTTTAGACTGAATTGGAGGCAAGAACAAGTGTGAGAAGAACAAGCAACCATTAGAGTTTTTCAATCTTCTCTTTGTTATCTTTATTTATCTTGTTTTGCTATGAGTAGCTAATTACTTTGTCTAGGGTTTTGATGGAACCTGTTGAAGGATGAACTTCGTGTTATGTTAATATAGTTTGCCCAATTTAATCTCTATTTGTTCAACTACGTTCTTGTTGTAGTTAATTGATAGGATCCTTAATTAGCTGTGCCTATTTAGTATGTATTACTCGGTAGAGAGTGCATATTTAGGTAATTGTTGAACAACACCACTCCCAAAGTACATGAGGGATCAATAACCGAGGGTTTAAAGGCGGGATTAGGGATAACGAAGCCTTGGTGTGATCTAAAGTGAGCTGTAATAAAAGCCAGCTAGCGTAACTTGGGAAAGTGCATCTAGTAAATTATCGTAATTACTCGGGAGAGATTTACGGTAGTAAGAGTGCTCATGATCAATAGAGACGATTATGCAAATCTATATGGAACATAACAGGAAGGGATTCCATCAATAGGGGAAATCACAACCTTAGATCCTTCTCTTAATTGTTTACAACTCAATCATAGTTAGTTTTTAGTTTACTTAAATTCGTTCAGTTATAGTTAGTAAAAGTATCACCAATTGTTATTCAAAATATTTGGGAAGTTGATTACCAAAAATTTAGTGAGTCTAACAAGAGTAATTGGTAGGTTAATTCCCTATGGATTCGACTCTGGGCTAAATACTCAGATTATATTTGCAATGTTCGGTTGTCGTTTCTATAAGGGATAGTTGGGCGTGAACAAATTTTTGCGCTGTTGCCGGGGAATTAACGGTGTTATCAATTACAGTTGAAGGAAATACAAAAATTCTTAGTGTAGTCAGTTTTCTTTATTTTCAATCTATACATTGAAATTTTAACGTTTGTTGATTTGGTTGTACAGGTGCATGCCTAGAAACTCATCAAGATCTGGTGTAGTATATGAAGCATTATCAGATCCCGAGAAGGTTTTCAAGGCCTTGAATCGGGCCAACCGAAAAAGCAAACAAAAACAATCAACTAAACAACTCGAACCAGACATGGTGGATAACGTGGTAGATCCGGATGCGCAAGTAGTGGCACCTCTTGTGCCAGAGGCTCCTCTATATGACTAGGCGCAACCCAAAGCTGAGAATTTAGCCACAGCGATATTAGTCCTGCAGATACAGGCCGAATATTTTCAAATCACAAATAACATGCTGCACTTGTTGGAAAACAAGGGACTATTTTCGGGGTCATACATTGAAGATCCTCAATAGCACTTGAAGAATTTCCTGTCAATCTGCAAAACTCAAAGGCAGCCCAACGTAACTCAGGAAGCAATAAAGCTATTGTTGTTTCCATTCTCAGTGATAGGAGCTGCCCAGACTTGGCTAAACTCACTCCCATTAACTCCATCACTACTTGGGAGGAGTTAGTCAAGCAGTTTGTGAATAAGTTTCATCCACCCAACAAGACTGCTCAGCAAATTGATGAAATTTTGAGCTTCAAACAGAAACCAATGGAAACACTACAAGAAACATGGGAACGATTCAAAGGAATGTTGGTTATATGTCCGCACCATGGTATTCCAGAGCAGATGTTGAGGCAACGATTTTACATGGGTCTGACAGATGGTATGAAAGCTAATGTTGATACTTCAGCTGGTGGAGCATTCTTGAGCAAAACATGGAGAGAAAGCCAGGTCTTTCTTGACAAGATGGCACAGAATTCGGGATGGACAACCAGAAATGCACCTATCACTCCAGTAGTTCACTTGGTGCCCTTAGATCCATCCAACACTCTTGCTGAAAATATGGACACATTAATGACACAGATGAGTATACTTACCAAAAAGGTGGAAGAGTCAGGGCAAAAGCAGCAGGTACATATTGTAGATACTACCAATGGGGGCTTATGCACATCTTGCATTAGTCAGCCAATTGGTAACCAATGGAATGCAGAAAGTGATCATCATCATTACCCTAAGGACATGAATTATGTGTCTAACTATGGGGGCCAGAGACAAGGTGGTCAGAATTGGGGCCAACAGAATCAGCCATGCAGGCCAGTCCAGCCACAGCTCAACAATGGAAATATGGGAGGTATGCGACCTCACAATAATATGGTGCCTTACCAAAGGCCACATGGATACAACAATAAAATCAGCAACAGGGTTATCATCCTCCTCAGCAGCAGCATGGTGGGAGATAGAAAGATGGGTTTGCTAGACTCGAGGCAATGATGCAGCAAGTTATTGGGTCAAATGCAAAAATGAGTGAAAGGGTAGATGCACATGAGTCAGCTATAAAGAATATTGAAGTGCAGAAGGGCCAGATTTCGATGTCTTTGAATAATCGTCCTCATGGGACATTGCCTGCAGACACTCAGGTAAATCCAAAAGATCAGGACATGAAGCAGCAAATGGTAGTGAGTCTAAGAAATGGAAAAGACTTAGACTTGGAGCAAGAGAGGGCTCTAGAAAGCAGACAGGCTGAGACACTTGTACCAGTGCCCATTGAGCTAGATGATTCAACGAAACTGACAGAGGTGACAGTACAGCCTGCCCAGGAAGAACCCAACACACAGTTTGAGGCTGAGAAAGAAGCTGAGGCAGCCCAGGAATCGGTAGTTGAGGTGGTATCTGACAAAGAGAAAAACGAAATCATTAGGAAGAAGAGACCTCCAGCACCATTCCCGCAGAGGCTGGCCAAATACCAGAAAGAGGAACAATACAAGAAATTTTTAGAGATGGTGAAACAAATCTAGGTAAATATTCCATTGATTGATGCTTTGAAGGAGATGCCTCGTTATGCAAAAATGATGAAGGACTTGATGTCCCAAAAATTCGATTTCCAAGACTTGGCCACAGTGACTCTAACTCAGACCTGCAGTGTTGTGGTGACTAGACCAGTTGCTGAGAAGTTGTCTGACCCAGGGAGTTTCACAATTCCTTGCACCATTGGTAACTTTGCTTTTGCCAAGGCACTTTGTGATCTGGGGGCTAGCATAAATCTTATGCCCCTGGTGATCTATAAGAGGTTAGGGATTGGAAGAGCTAGACCCACATCTATGTTGTTGCAGCTAGCTGACAGAATCGTGAAAAGACCCTCTGGTATCTTGGATGACGTGTTGATTCAGGTAGGGAAATTTATATTCCCTGCAGATTTTGTGATTCTGGATTGCAAGGTGGATCAAGAAATTCCCATAATTTTGGGAAGGCCGTTCTTGGCCACATGGAGAGCTCTCATTCATTGTGAAACTGGGGAGCTCAAGATGAGGTTGAACGATGAGGAGATAACATTCACTGCAGAAATCTATGAGGAGACCAAGTGAATTCGCCAATTGCTCTCATATTGATGCTGTGGATGTAATCGTAGAAGCAGATGATGAGACGTTGACTATTGAGGATCCTCTTGCTGCTTGTCTTGAAATTTGATGAGTGATGGGAGATTGGCAGATGGGTGTTGGCTTTAGAGGGCAGAGGATTTTGGGATAGAACACTTGAATTCGAGCCCTGCACTTGAAAATGATAAACTCCTCTAGCCAAGCCAGTCCATGAAGAACCACCAAAGCTGGAGTTGAAGCCACTGC
>NW_017672027.1:223249-225373 GCF_001879085.1 Nicotiana attenuata | reverse complement strand
ATGTTCTTTGGTGCCATTTGGTCATTTCTGAGTGTTCAAACCCCTCATAAGTAACTATGGTCATCACTGACCAAGTTAAAAGGGCTGGTGTAGTTGGACTTTGGGTTAGTTTAACCTAAGTTAACAATTTGAGGGATAAATAACAGGGCTTTTAAGGTTAGTTTGGGAAATAGGACATAGGGAATATTTGGTAACAGTTTTCAGAAGTTTTTAGTAGGGGTCTGCTAGTAAATTTCAGATATAACTTGGAAAACAAGTCCTAAATTCAGGGACCTAAGGGGTAAAAATAAAAACCTTAAGGTTGCCCTACTTTCTTGCCTATAAAGGCATCCTTTCCTTGCTATTGAAGTCAGGTTTTGGAAGAGCTAAAAAAGTAGAGAAATATAGGCAGCTGAAAAACTTCAAAAATTTACTGTTCTATTGAGAAAAATCCTTGGAAATTTCTGCGATATTCATTTTGAAATAATTTCTGAGCAACTGAAGGTTTAAAATGAGTTGAATCAGTTGGTGTTCAAGTGTTTTTTGGTTCATTTCTGGTTCGACTTTGATTGCTGGGCTTTATTGAATGCTGTTGCTGGTTCGAAATTGTTTCCAAGTTGATCATTCCTTACTTATTCCTGGGCTGAAGTTGTGTTTAGTTAGCTGACCTTGTTGCTGAAACACCTGCTGCTATTGCTTTACTTGGCTGATCCTTACCCCTTCTTCCTTTTTTTTCAATTTCCAGGTACATGTTCTGAATCTCTTATGATGTAGCTCACAATTGGGAGATGAAAAATAAAAGCCATGCTAATTTCTTATGCTTTATATGTTCATTCGATTCAATATAGTTTAATTAGCTTTGTTGATTTAGATAGATCATCATGTTTGTAATTAAATAGAGACTGCTTGAACTCATTATATACATTTAGATCTGTTGGTTATTTTAGCTGTAGTGTAAGTTAGGTTAGCAATCTATGTTAACTAAATGCAGGATTTGTTCTGGGAATTGCAGGTTATACCACTGTTTTGTATCTGATTATGTATAGTATTTGAATTTGATGCATGAAGTTCAGCATATGTTAATCTTAGTTGTTCCATGTTTAGATATGTTAATCAAAGGAGTCCAGGAATGTAATGTTGAGATGTTTCATCAATTCAGTATGTTGTTGGCTTTAATTTGAGGTCCAGCATTTAGAAGTTCACATTAATTGATGAGTTTAAAAAGGAGAGGGGGATTCTTTATTTTAGTGGAATTAGGACGTGAATAATTTGTGAAGCATGTAATATTTCCTGCATATTAAATTGTTAGATCAAATTCATGTGGCATAATTCCTTTGCTCTACGTCTCTTTGTTGTCTGTTTGGGCTCGATTCAGAGGTAGTCTACCCTCAGCCTCGTTTTGCAAAGTTTGGACCTCTTATGGGCCTGAAAGTCGGAGGACTTCGAGATAAGAGGGATTTCGGCTGCCTCAAAGTGAAGAGGTCCAGTAATTACTGGGCCTATTCCAAAGCCCAAAATATTAAAGGCCTTAGTCATAGTTATTGTCTTCCTTTGGTTTAATAATTTTCAAAAACGAGATTGTAAGTGTTCAGGCCTTCCGAGTTATGTGGCAGACTCGAACTAAGGAATTCTTCAATAATGGAGATCGTCTTTGTTTGAGTTTGGGCTTGATCTTGGGGCCCAAATTTTCTTGAATACTTTGATGTTCGTTAATTCTTCATGTTAATTTTTTTTATGTCCTCTAATTAGAATAGGAGTTGAACCATAATAGGTAATAATAGCTCATTAGTTCTCCGAATTTTAGTTCGAATATCCTTTAAAAACGGAATCGAGGTGCGCCGCGCCAAATAAAATCACAAATTGCGTGGCCCTCTTTAATTGTTTCCTTTAAAATACTTAGAACCCGGGACGTTCCATTTAGCGAATTTCCATGGCCTCCCGCAAAGTTAACCACGCGTTAGTTGCTTTAGGCGCGTTATTTAATAATTTTACCTTCTTAAACTCGGGTGTGCATTTCATGTGACCCAAATCCAAATCCTAAAACGTTGAATAAAATGTGTTTTAGATTGCGGGTGCATTTCATGTGACGCGATCCAAAGACACGTTTTAAACGACGTTCAATTTTCCTTAAAATTAATTAAAAGC
>NW_017672027.1:217342-220070 GCF_001879085.1 Nicotiana attenuata | reverse complement strand
CACGATAATAGACGACAGAACTCCTCGGCCAAGGGGAGGATATAGAAAGAATAACCTACATGGAAAGGGTACGCATTAAAGGCGCAGTACCCAGGGCGTGTATTTGCACCTATGTTCCCCAGAAAGAACCCCTCAGCATTATTACCCTCACCAGGACATGGCCTATGCTCCTCAGCTGTACGCGGTCACGAATGCTCAACCTTTTGTCCGGCCTCAACAACAAGCCAACAGGAACCAAGCTCCATTTCCAAGAAACCAGCCTCCTCACCAAAACCACTATAACCCCCGTCCTCCACAAAATAACTTTCGTCCTCGTGAACCACCCAGGAGGCAAAATTTTACACCCATCGGTGAATCCTACTCCAGTTTGTTTCCAAAGCTTGTCCAAACGGGTCTGCTGCTGCCCGTACCTCCAAACAGGCAGAACCCAGAATCACCCTCCTACCAACGGGGTGCCCGATGCGCTTATCACTCAAGAGCCGAGGGGCATGATACAGAAAACTGTTGGACTTTGAAAAGAGCAGTGGAGGATTTGATAGAACAGAGGAAGGTAGTGTTAAGGGACGAGGATATCCTCAATGTGACCAATAACCCACTGCTGGCCCACAACAATGGGCCGGTAATCGAAATGATCTATGAAGATAAGGAACTTGACCCGGCATTGAAGGCCATCATCGCCATTGCTGATGTAGAGAGGAAACCGAAAACTTCCCCGAAACAAGACAAAGGGGAGCAAAAGAATAAAGCCACCCATCCAAAATCAGAGAAGAAAATTGAAGCAGGAACTGGGGCAGCACTGGCCAAAGATGCTATTCTCTATGTCCCTCGGGGCCGCAAGAAAAAGCAGATGACTTTGAGTCCTCCCAGGAGATTTGAACTGAACAAGGCAACCCAAATGTACGTGCCCAAGGGAGCTTATGTGATGGGGGGGCCAATTAATCCACCAAGGCTGAGTGAGTCCGTGGTTATTGGCCGCGCGCCACAAAAGCCCATGACAGATCCTGCCGCGGTGCCTTGGAACTACAACAAATCAGTGGTGACCTATAAGGGCAAAGAAATCTTAGGAGAAGTTCAAGAAAATTACCCTGTTGAAAAGTACTCCAATTTGGAAGAGGTGAACAACGCCACTAGAAAGCGCTTCTCTCTAAGAAGCCCGTGAGTGCTGAAGAAGCGGAAGCCTTCTTTCAAAAGATGAAAATGGCGGATTATGAGGTGATCGACCAGCTTCGAAAATCTCCTGAACAAGTCTCCTTATTATCTCTGTTGATGAGCTCCACCGAACATCAGAAGGTATTGATCAGAACCCTTAACGAAGCATATGTGCCTGTCGAGACTTCTGTAGAGCAGTTAGAGAGAATGGCCGAAAGATTTTTTGCAATTAACCAGATCTCCTTCAGCAAAAATGACTTGCCCCCAGAAGGGGCCGCACATAACAAAGCCCTGCACCTAACAATCAAATGCGAAGGGTACTACGTGAAGAGGGTTATGGTGGACGGAGGTTCTGGGGTAGACATCTTCCCACTCTCAACTTTACAGCGCATGGAAATTGGGACCAAAAGAATCTGACCCAACAATGTCTGCGTACAAGCCTTCGATGGTATAAAAAGGGACACGATTGGAGAGATCGATCTAATTCTGACCATCGGCCCAGTAGATTTTGAAGTAACCTTCCAGGTTCTAGACATGGACACATCCTACAACTTTCTTTTGGGGAGGCCATGGATCCATGCAGCGGGGGCTGTACCCTCTACTCTTCATCAGATGGTAAAGTTTGAGCATGAGGATCAAGAGATCGTGGTCCACCGGAAAGATGAGCAATCCATTTATCGGGACCCATCAGTCCCATGTCTTGAAGCAAGAGAGGGGAGTGAGCACGTAGTTTATCAGGCCTTTGAAGTTGTGGTGGCAGACCAGTACGAAGAACGAAACCTTTGCCCCCAACCCTTCCTTTCCAATTCATCAATTATGGTGGCCAAAGAAATGATCCGACATGGCTTCAAACCAGGGAAGGGACTTGGGAAATCCTTGCAAGGAATAGCTGAACCAGTTACCCTGCCTGCCACTGAGAAGTTCTTCGGGGTAGGCTTCCGACCTACTTCAGATGATATAAAATGGGCAGACGACAGAAAGAATGATGGATGGGTTTTACCTCAGCCAGTGCCACATCTGTGCGAGACCTTTGTCAAGCCAAAATACAATGAAGAAGAGGAGGATGAGGTTTTTACGCCCGAACAGATTGAAGAAATATGTGGGGCAATGAGAAAGATACTATATGAAACCCACATGGTTCAACCAGGAGAGGGCTCAAGCACCGCTGAGGTGCTGTATATGGGACCTAACGCCAAGCTGCAGAATTGGAAGGCTACGCCATTCCCAATCAGGCGGGAGTCCCGGTAGACCTGTCCTGCCATTTTTTCTGCATCGCGAGTTATTCTAGGGTGTAACTCGGATGTTTTCTTTAGTTTCTTGTCTTTTAATTTCCAAATGTAAACCCTGTTATCTTCAAATCCCAAGAAATGAAATCAATATTTCATCGTTCATCTTTCTTATTCTTTCTGATTTTGCTATTTTTCTCTTTTATTTCTTCTTTCAGTTCTAATAATGCGGATTTAAATAACATGACATGCTTGCGGACTTCATGCCCAGATCCAAACACACTGTCTAATTGTGAAATAATGAACCAAGAACCGGAATACGATGAAGAAGAGGCTTTTAGGGAAATAAATTG
>NW_017672027.1:30087-214296 GCF_001879085.1 Nicotiana attenuata | reverse complement strand
TTTCTTTCAATCCCGGTATAACCCGTGGACCTCCCCGGCATAACCCAAGGAGCCTTTTTCTTTCAATCCCGGCACAACCCGTGGACCTCCGTGGCATAAACCAAGGAGCCTTTTTCTTTCAATCCCGGCATAACCCGTGGACCTCCCTGGCATAACACAAGGAGCTTTTTTCTTTCAATCCCGGCATAACCCGTGGACCTCCCTGGCATAACCCAAGGAGCCTTTTCTTTCAATCCCGGCATAACCCGTGGACCTACCTGGCATAACCCAAGGAGCCTTTTTCTTTCAATCCCGTATAACCCGTGAACCTCCCTAGCATAACCCAAGGAGCCTTTTTCTTTCAATCCCGGCATAACCCGTGGACCTCCCTGGCATAACCCAAGGAGCCTTTTTTTTTATCCCGGCATAACCCGTGGACCTCCCTGGCATAACCCAAGGAGCCTTTTTTCTTTCAATCCCGGCATAACCCGTGGACCTCCCTGGCATAACCCAAGGAGCTTTTTTTCTTTCAATCCCGGCATAACCCGTGGACCTCCCTGGCATAACCCAAAGAGCCCTTTTTCTTTCAATCCCGGTATAACCCGCAGATCTCCCTGGCATAACCCAAGGAGCTTTTATCTTTTAATCCCGGCATAACCCGTGGACCTCCCTGGCATAACCTAAGGTGCCTTTTTTCTTTCAATCCCGGCATAACCCGTGGACCTCCCTGGCATAACCCAAGGAGCTTTTTTCTTTCAATCCCGGCATAACCCGTGGACCTCCGTGGCATAACCCAAGGAGCCTTTTTCTTCTATCCCAGCATAACCCGTGGACCTCCCTGGCATAACCCAAGGAGCTTTTTTTCTTATCCCGGCATAACCCGTGGACCTCCCTGGCATAACCCAAGGAGCATTTTTCTTTTATCCTGGCATAACCCGTGGACCTCCCTGGCATAACCCAAGGAGCCTTTCTTTTTCTTTCAATCCCGGCATAACCCGTGGACCTCCCTGGTATAACCCAAGGAACCTTTTTCTTCTTTCAATCCTGGCATAACCCGTGGACCTCCCTGGCATAACCCAATGAGCCTTTTTCTTTTATCCCGGCATAACCTGTAGACCTCCCCGGCATAACCCGAGGACCTTTTTCTTTTCCGGCATAACCCGGTCATTTTCCAGCATAACCTGGTAATCCTCCCAATTTAAGGCTTCATTCCTAAGGATACACAATCCTGATTTTTATTGCTTTCAATGAAAAGTAGTTTAGATTTTTGTTACAAATAACTCACGAAATTTTCCTAGTGAAAACTGGGGCAGAAAAATTTCGTTCGTTTGTTTGTTTTGGTGTCCGAACAGGTTTTACCTCAAGGCACATGATTCGAGATGACCGAAAGAATGAGTCTCAATCCAGAATAAAGGAAAAGAAGAAAAGAACAAAAAAGAAGTGAACTCAAAGTATTTGAAATGGAGAAGGACGCGGACTGCTCAAAATTTGATCGAAGTCACAAGCTTCGCATGTCCCGCTTTGATCCAATGCTGAAGAAAGAACCAGCACCTACAGCTTGCGAGCATTAAGATTCAGATCGGGGTCCACAGCAAAATCAGCTAAGACTCAAGATCAAGCTTCAAGAGATTTATAGATAGGAATCTTGTAACTCGTAGTTGATAGGCATAGCTAGCTTAGCTTTGATTTTCCTTTTGGTGTAATAAGGAGGCCAGCAAGCAGTAGCAGCAACAGCAGTGAAATCACAGCTCCCGGTAGTCCCAGCTACCAAAAATTCCAGAACTACACTGACCTGATTCCTTCATAACCAAGGATATGTAGGCAAACTTTGAAGCAAGGTTCGGTCAGACATATCCAAAATGCTTCTCATGGAGTGCCAAGCGGGCAAAAATCCCTCATAATTGCTCATTTATCTTTGCCCGAAAATCCTTCGTGTCTTCGAGCAAAGAGGGGCAGCTATGAGCATGTGATTTTTGCATCGCACGAATTACTCCTACAGATTTCTTAGATTTAGGATTTTTCTTTTAATTGTTCAATTTGTAGGAATTAATTGCATAATTTTCGTGTTTATTTGCATTTTACTGTGTGCATTTTTAATTTAACATAAATTCATAAAAAATACAAAAATACGCATTGCATTTGCATTTAGGATTTAATTTTATATATTTTAGATTAATTAGTAATTAGGGTTTTACAAAAATACAAAAATCACAAAAATTGATTTATTTGCTTTGTTTAATTTTAGCTTTGAATTTTGTTCAGTTTTCCTTTAAATTGGTATTTTATTAATAGTTTTGATTATTAATTATAGCTTAATATAGCTAGGTAGGTTAATTTAATTCTTTAGGTTTAATTTTAGTTTTGTTTTAATTCGAAAAAGAAAAAAAGAAAAGAAAATAAAAAGAAAAAGGGGTCTTCTTAGTAAAAGACCCGATTTGGGCCAGCCCAAATCAAAACCCTCCAAATACCCGTTAAATTCGCCCCATACCCGGCCCAAAATTCGGTCCAGCTCCCCCTTACCACAAAAAAGACGCCGTTTCATTTAGAATTAATCCCAGCCGTCGAGGTTTGATGATCTAACGGCTGGGAAGCTAGGGTCCAATAATATAAGAATGTCCAAACGCACCCCTACCCCCGCTTTTCTCACCATCTCACAAACCTCTCAGAGACCAACCCTAACTCCGCCTTCCATCGCCGCCTGCCGCCCGCCGGAAATCGCCCACGGTGGCGGCCGGTGGTCAATCGCCCCCAAACTCACACCAGAGCTCCCTCTCGCCTTCCTCATCATGAATCCACCATCAGCTCCATTCGAATCCCACCGGAATCCCTAAAAACTTCAAAACCCTAGCCGCCGCCCTTGTTTTTTCCGATGGCGGCGCCACCACCAACCACCACCAAAATAACACCATATAACCTCCTCGTTCCCCTCTTCCCAAAACCTTGTTTAGTTTCCATCGAAACTTGCCAGAAATTCTCAAATATCGAATCAGAGGGTCGAGCCTTAGAAGCCAAATCCTGACCAATGCATGCAAAGTCAATGATCTGTTTTCTCACGAGTTTTAGGCTCGGTTTAGTCATGAAATAATGTTGTTCGCTTGTTCTAGGCAAAGAACAAACGATTAACATCATTTCGAGACTCAAACCGGAGGTCAGTCATGTTCGAGTTTAAATCGGTGAGTTTTTCTTATTTTTGTTCGTTTTTGAATTTTCTTCCGATTGAAACTAGTTGAACCCAGTTTTTTTTCCCTTTTAAGTTAATCTGTTTATTCACACCTGTTTCCTTCATGTTTAGTTTTTCTTCCTCCGCAATTGCTAATAAGTTGTGCCTTGATTTTTGTTTGCCCATTTTTCTTAGGTTTTTAGGTTTCAAATTTCTGATTTTTCCTTCTCTTTGTACGTACTGATTGTTACAATATAGCATGTTCTGTTTTGTTTGATTAATTTTATTTGTTTCGTTTTCTCTGTTTGATTGATGATCTATAGTAGTAGATTTCAATTCTGAGTTTAAGTAATTGAAGTTAATTCGAGCTGTTTGGATTTGCCTTCCAGTTTTGGGGATTTGTTATGTTCTTCGGTGCCATTTGGTCATTTCTGAGTGTTCAAACCCCTCATAAGTAACTATGGTCATCACTGACCAAGTTAAAAGGGCTGGTGTAGTTGGACTTTGGGTTAGTTTAACCTAAGTTAACAATTTGAGGGGTAAATAACAGGGCTTTTAAGGTTAGTTTGGGAAATAGGACATAGGGAATCTTTGGTAACAGTTTTCAGAAGTTTCTAGTAGGGGTCTGCTAGTAAATTTCAGATATAACTTGGAAAACAAGTCCTAAATTCAGGGACCTAAGGGGTAAAAATAAAAACCTTAAGGTTGCCCTACTTTCTTGCCTATAAAGGCATCCTTTCCTTGCTATTGAAGTCAGGTTTTGGAAGAGCTAAAAAAGTAGAGAAATATAGGCAGCTGAAAAACTCCTTGGAAATTCCTGCGATAGTCATTCTGAAATAATTTCTGAGCAACTGAAGGTTTAAAATGAGTTGAATCAGTTGGTGTTCAAGTGTTTTTTGGTTCATTTCTAGTTTGACTTTGATTGCTGGGCTTTATTGAATGCTGTTGTTGGTTCGAAATTGTTTCCAAGTTGATCATTCCTTATTTATTCATGGGCTGAAGTTGTGTTTAGTTAGCTGACCTTGTTGCTGAAACACCTGCTGCTACTGCTTTACTTGGCTGATCCTTACCCCTTCTTCCTTTTTTTTCAATTTCCAGGTACATGTTCTGAATCTCTTATGATGTAGCTCACAATTGGGAGATGAAAAATAAAAGCCATGCTAATTTCTTATGCTTTATATGTTCATTCGATTCAATATAGTTTAATTAGCTTTGTTGATTAGATAGATCCTCATGTTTGTAATTAAATAGAGACTTCTTGAACTCATGATATACATTTAGATCTGTTGGTTATTTTAGCTGTAGTGTAAGTTAGGTTAGAAATCTATGTTAGCCAAATGCAGGATTTGTTCTGGGAATTGCAGGTTATACCACTGTTTTGTATCTGATTATGTATAGTATTTGAATTTGATGCATAAAGTTCAGCATATGTTAATCTTAGTTGTTCTATGTTTAGATATGTTAATCAAAAGAGTCCAGGAATGTAATGTTGAGAGGTTTCATCAATTCAGTATGTTGTTGGCTTTAATTTGAGGTCCTGCATTTAGAAGTTCACATTAATTGATGAGTTTAAAAAGGAGAGGGAGATTCCTTATTTTAGTGGAATTAGGACGTGAATAATTTGTGAAGCATGTAATATTTCCTGCATATTAAATTGTTAGATCAAATTCATGTGGCATAATTCCTTAGCTCTACGTCTCGTTGTTGTCTGTTTGGGCTCGATTCAGAGGTAGTCTACTCTCACCCTCGTTTTGCAAAGTTTGGGCCTCTTATGGGCCTGAACGTCGGAGGACTTCGAGATAAGAGGGATTTCGGTTGCCTCAAAGTGAAGAGGTCCAGTAATTACTGGGTCTATTCCAAAGCCCAAAATATTGAAGGCCTTAGTCATAGTCATTGTCTTCCTTTGGTTTAATAATTTTCAAAAACGAGATTGTAAGTGTTCGGGCCTTCCGAGTTAAGTGGCAGACTCGAACTAAGGACTTCTTCAATAATGGAGATCATCTTTGTTTGAGCTTGGGCTTGATATTGGGGCCCAAATTTTCTTGAATACTTTGATGTTAGTTAATTCTTAATGTTAATTTTTTTTAAGTCCTCTAATTAGAATAGGAGTTGAACCATAATAGGTAATAATAGCTCATTAGTTCTCCGAATTTTAGTTCGAATATCCTTTAAAAACGGAATCGAGGTGCGCCACGCCAAATAAAATCACAAATTGCGTGGCCCTCTTTAATTATTTCCTTTAAAATACTTAGAATCCGGGACGTGCCATTTAGAGAATTTCCATGGTCTCCCGCAAAGTTAACCACGCGTTAGTTGCTTTAGGCGCGTTATTTAATAATTTTACCTTCTTAAACTCGGGTGTGCATTTCATGTGACCCAAATCCAAATCCTAAAACGTTGAATAAAATGTGTTTTAGATTGCGGGTGCATTTCATGTGACGCGATCCAAAGACACGTTTTAAACGACGTTCAATTTTCCTTAAAATTAATTAAAAGCGGTAAATATTTTTAAAATTGCACTATAGGTTGAGCATGTATTAAAATTAGATAATAGGCCGACTATGATAGTTTAAGCGACCGTGCTAGAACCACGGAATCCGGGGGTGCCTAACACCTTCCCCCGGGTTAACAGAATTCCTTAGTTAGAATTTCTGGTTCGCAGACTTCAAATGGAAAGTCGAAATCTTCCTCGATTTGGGATTTAAAATAAACCGGTGACTTGGGACACCAGAAACAAACCTATCCCAAGTGGCGACTCTGAATAAATTGAATAAATAATCCCATTTCGAATAATGTCACTTAAAGTGGAAAAACTCCCTTATATACTATCCTCCCGAGGGTGGTGTGTAAAAAAGGAGGTGTGACAAAGCCAGGGTCAGCCAGGCCTTAGGGTGGCGACGCCTAGCTAACGCCAGGGTCAGCCAGGGCTTAGGCTGGCGACGCCTGGCCAACACCAGGTAGGTAATTTCGGCCCTCTTTAAGTTATTTCTTCTTATTTTGGTCGAAACAAACCTCACAAACACTCCCTCACACACTGAACACTCTACAGAGCAAACCCTAACCTCACTTCAACCAACACACACCAAGCTCTACAAGAAATTTCACAAGAACACAAACACATTGCACAAATTGCTTGTTCACCCACACACAATCACCATCCACACAGAGGTCAAGCTTCGTCTTGCTAGTCTTTCACGCTCATCCGTAATTATAAGGCAATCTACTCCTCACAAAGCTTCAAAGGTATGATTCTATCTCTTTTCTTAGTAATTTCGAGTTGGGTACATGTATTAAGTGGTGGTTGTTCTTCATTGTTGATTATTCTTCATTGTTGGTTGTGCTTCATTATGGGTGGTTGTTCTTCATGGTCATATTGTGTTTGTGTTCCCCAATCCCATGAGCCCCTTAGGAATGGTGCTGAGATTGTGAAAATATGTGGTAGTACGGAACCCCCAAGCCGATTTAGGAGGATGAGGCAGTCCCTCAAGTCCATAAGAACAACCATGGCACTAGTGCTTGTCATGTATTTGATATAATGCCTCAATGGCATTCCTAGTCCCCTTTGGAACCCGAGTCTCCGGGATTAGTAAACTAGTGTTATGTAGTTGCGCACCACATTAAAGTCTTAAGTGTGGTGTGGCTCACGAGTAGCCCATGTGTTGTGGTGTGATTCTAATGTTAAGAAAATACGAGGTGAAGTCTGAGTAAGCTCGGCAAGTTGGGGAAGATTTATGTGTGTAGTGTGTAATGTAGCGTTATCTGACTACTGCTCATCTGTGTAAGAATGAAGATGCCTCCCAGAAAAGACACAGGCAAGGGAAAGGATACTTCAACGGCCCAAGCTAAAGAAAAGTCGACCTCCACACCTCCTCCAAAGAAAAGAAAGGGGGGAGAAGCTGCCTCGAGTATGACTGGTGCCCAAGCGGTGGCAGCTGTAGCTGCTATGCGTCCACAACCCCCAGGCCAATGGGAGTTTGGCATAAATAGCATACCTTCGCATACGAGGGATTGGTACAAGCACTGTAGGCCTAAACATATCCATCCGGAGGGAGCTATCCAGGAACGCAGCGTGAAAGCGAAGTATCCGGCTATTTGGAAAGGCATCAAAGATCTGGGGTTAAGCTATGTTTTTAAGAACATGGGGGACATCAATCTCAACTTAGTTAGGGAATTCTATACGGGATTTGACCCACAAGACACTGAGGAGTTGGTGCCAATCCGTGGACGCTTGATAGATCTTTTAACTAAGGCCATATGCGACTTTTTAAGTGCTCCAAATATTCCGGTGGAGCCACTGGAACAATTCATTCGCAGGCCTACTTATAGAGAGCTGAGGCACACGCTCTGTGGGGTCGACTCTACTGCTGCATGGGTTCGGGACAAGGCAACGAATCGTCACAAGAGGTTCTCTAAGAAGAAGATGAAGGCGGAGGCTCAGGTGTGGCTCAAGTTGATAAACGCACGGCTCCTGCCGTGCAATCATGACACGCTTGTAAGTCTGTGAGGACCTGTGTGCTATATTTCCTTATGACGGGGCAGAGGGTGAATGTGGGTCACCTGATCCGCCACCAGATGGCATAAGTGAGAACGAGTAAAAAAATTGATCGAATGCCATTTCCTAATTTCCTTACTCGGTTCCTACAGCATAAGAGGGTTGAGGAAGAGCCTGAATTTGACCACACTATCGATCAGCTCATCCGACAAACAAACATCACAAATCTCCGCTGAAAGACGAGGCTGGGACACTGATAGGTGCTGAGCGCAATGCACGTGATGACAGTTTCATGGCCCATCTTTATGGGATAATGGATTTGCAGTTGCGGATAGGGGGTCGCCCGGCCACATCTGAGGAGAGGACTGATTTGGAGCAGCGATACTCGCTCAATGCTCATGCTCAGCAGCTGGTTGGTGTAGGAGAGGGATACAGACTCCCCGCTGATGAGGACGTCAACACACCGGAGCAGTCTGAGGCTGAGCCAATGCAGTCAGATGTTGAGGGAGATGGTGATGTTGGAGAGGACGAACATGATGAAGAGTGGAGAGCGTCAGAGGATGACGACGCTGCTTGACCAGGGATTTTTCTTGCACCCTACTCTTTTTATTTCTTATTTTTTCTAATTATGCATGCACTAAGGACAATGCATGATTTAAGTGTGGGGTGAGAACTTGTAGTTATTAGTAGTTGTTAGCTTGTTTTTATTTTTGTTAGTTGTTAGAATTTGCTTTGTTTTGGTTTTATTATTATTGTGTTTTCTTGTTAGTGGTTAGATATTAGTAGTTGTTAGATTGTTTTTATTTTTAGAATTTGTCAGAATTTGTCTTGTTTTGTTTTTATTATTATTGTGTCTTTTTGTTATCTTTTTTTGAAGAAATTAAAAAAAACATAAATACGTTGGACTCTTCCCGACGATGGATCTCCTAGACAGTTTTCTTGAGGGAAGTAAGTCTAAAGAAAATACCAAAAAGATTTTTTTTAGGCATTGTAGTAATTCCCCCTTGGTTTTTCTTTTGGCCGCGGTTCTTTTCCAAGGGTTTTTAGTTAAATCGGGTGTAGGTAGTTTTAATTTTTAGGAGTAGGAATCATGTGGCTAAGCACTTAATCAGAGCAATATCTCTGAGCTTTGTGATGCCTTGAGAATAGTCAGTACGCTGGTTGAGACGCTTAGGCTCAATTTTTGACTCTAGGATAAATACCTTAAATCGTGGATTCTTAAATTTGCTTAACTACTTTGACTAGAGTGCCGTGATAAAAACTAATCCTGGATGAGTTATGTGCCATGTCTGTGTGAGATTTGCATGTATTCTATGCATTGCATTTGATGTCTAGAACTTGCCCCGTGTGTGTGCAAAGTGAAATAGTAGTCTTGTTCAGTATGAGAAGTGATATAGGGAGTTCTTTGTTAAGCCAGATATATATAGAGTACCCACCTAAATGTTATATATCGTAGTCAACCCCTTTGAGCCTGTAATCCTGTTTCTTTGGCAACCACATTACAAGCCATACCCCGTTGTTTGAATAGATCATATATTTGAACCTTGTCAACTCTCATGAGCTCTTGAATTGTGATGAATTATGGAAAAGTTAAAGTGTGGGGTGATGGGTTGGCTTTTGAGTGGAACAATGAAATAAGGAGAATGGTGCACCGGACTAAAAAAAATATGTCAATAAAAGCCATTTGGATAGAAAAAAAAGAAGAAGAAAAAAAGAGAAAAGAAAGAAAGAAAAAAAATATATAGATATATAGTAGTGTATGAAATATATACATATATATATATATATATATATATATATAAAAAATTCCTGATGGTGGTGGCTTTGATGTATTGGTGCTTAAAGAAGTAGGCGGTGAAATATAGTGAAGTTAAGGTGGAATCTTGGTTTGACATAANTAACCCCCATATCAAATTATTTAACATAATCTAATTTAAAAGCCTAAAAATACACACATAAGAATTCTAGAAATTATAATGTAAAGAAAGAAAGAAAGAAAGAAAATATATATATATATATATATATATATATATATATATATATATATATATATATGTATGTATGTATGTATGTATGTGTGTATGCATGTATATATGTATAGTAGTGTATGAAAAAAATAAAAATAGTTTCTGATGGTGGTGGCTTTTGATGTATTGGTGCTTAAAGAAGTAGGGGGTAAAATATAGTGAAGTTAAGGTAGAATTTTTGTTTGACATAAGTATGGGTTTGAAGGCTAAAGTGTTTGTATTAAAGTGCTTAAGGGAGGTGTAGTCACTTATATCCAAATGTATCCTACCTGACTCGCAGCTTACATTACAATCAATGAAAGTCCTATTTGATCTTAGACTGAATGAACTTGATTAGTGAAGTATTACACTAAGGGCAAGCTTATGGTACGTCATTTGGGGCATATGAATGTTATTTCTGAGAGCGAGTGAATTTTTCCTATCTTGAGTTCCTATGTTATTAAAATTCATGGTGTGTGGAATTGAACTCTTTGATTGGGTAAGGGCACATGATTCATAAAGGAAAGGTAATGTTGTTGACCTCCATGTTAGAGTAAGTAAGTGAATTATGAATAAAGCATGGTATTTGTGAGTCGATTATTGAGGCGAGGATGTCACACCTTTGTGCTTAAACTATTTTAAAGATTCTTGGTATAATGAGTTAAGGGAATTGCTTAATAGGTTGTGTCCATAAGTGTAGTTTGATTGCTCGAGGACGAGCAAATGTTTAAGTGTAAGGTATTGATGTGTGGCTATAATTTATGGTTTCGCACATTATATGCCTTGTGTTTTATATGCTTTAATGTTATACACTTTGTTTGAGCGTAATGGAGTCGATTTTATGTGTAGGTGCATTGGAAATGAAAGTAGAGCTAAAGGGATGCTTAAACGTCGAAAGTGCGCTCGAGAACGGTGAAAAGGAGAAGCCAGGCCAAAGCCAGCTCGACCAGGCTTTAGCCTGGCAAGGCCAGCTTAAAGCCAGGCCCAACCAGGAGTTAGCCTAGCGACGCCAGCTTAAAGCCAGGCCTAGCCAGGCGTTAGCCTGGCGGCGCCAGCTTAAAGCCAGGCTGAGGCTAGCGTTAGCCTGGCGATGCTAGGCCTAAGGCCAGGTCCAGTTCGAGTTTTGAAGGTTTTAATTATTTCTCAGCTTGACTAGGAGTTGACCTACATGCTTCGGGCTTGTCCCAAACATATAAATAGACCCAAAATGCCACTTTGAAGGACTTTTGCAACCGAAGGCTAGAATAGCTCGTGGAACACTACTTGGGAGTTGGAATCATTGATTTCTACATCTCTTTATCCTCATCTGTAATTTAATTATGCAAATTACTTTGGATATTGTTACTATGAGTATGAGTAGCTAAAATCATAATCTAGGGTTTTGATGGAACCTGTTGAGGATAATTTTCTCGTTACGTTACTATAGATTTGCCATAGTATTCTCTCTATTTGTTCAGCTATATGCTTATTGTTGTTAATCGAAGGGCCCTCAATTAACTGTTCCTATTTAGTGTGCATTACTCGGGAGAGAGTGCATATTTAGGTAGTTGTTAAACAATATCACTCGTAACTTATATGAGGGATCAATACGAAGGGTTTAAAGGTGGGATTAGGGATAACGAAACCTTGGGTGCGATCTAAGTGAGTTGTACTTAAAGCTAGCTCGCGTAATTCAGGAGAATATGTCTAGTATATTGTTGTAATTACTCGGGACAGAGTTACGACATTCAGAGTGCTCATGATCGATAGAGAATACTTAGGAAAATTTATAGCAAATGTAGCAGAAAGGATTCCGACAATTGGGGAAATCAGAACCTTAGATCATTCCCATTCTTGTCTACAAACCGTTAGTAGTTAGTTCTTAATTATTGCATTTTCATTTACGTAATATTTAGTTATAAGCTCCCAACCTATTATTTAAATATCTCCGAAGATTGGATACGTGAATTTGTGTAAGTCCATTAGCTGTGATTGATAGGTTAATTTCCTGTGGGATTCGACTCCGGTTTTATTAACCGGAATATATTTGCAGCGACCGCTTTGTCCTTTTTATAAGGCATAGTTGAGAATGATCACCCTCCTCGATAAATATCGTCGTAGTTTCTCGCACCACTATCTCATCCTCCAATAAATCTATTGTCGCGGGCACACCTGCTCCTGCATCCATGACCTAGCTCCTATGGGGCCTCAAGTCCGCTCCATGCGGGGAAATCTCCTCGTCCTCAATATGGGACAGAGCCAAGGAATGGACGGGAACAGCTGTCCAGACGGAGGCGGGGTAAGAGGAAGCAGCAATCCTCCTTCTCCTAAAGGAAGGCGTCGACGCTATATTCCTTTTTTCAGCCTCCTTGACAGAACCTAGAAGAATGTAAAAAAGATGAGCACGGTAAAATGGACGAGTACAAATACACCGCTATCTAAAGGACGACGTTACCTTTCAATGGGAGCGCCGGTTTGAAATTCTGCCAGAAGCTCGGCCAATATCGAACCCCTACAGTACAGGGAAGGACCTGCTCGACCCAATCAGGAAGGTGCATCACCAACTGAAGAAGTCGAGTGGCAGTTGTAAGATAAGAAGAATTAGATCACGAACTCGATCATAAACGACGATATGAAAGGGCAAAGGTGAGTACGAATACTTATGAGTGTGGTTCCAAGCTTCAGGAAAGTCTGTGACACTAGCCATGACTGCTTCGGTCTTGACCAAAAAAAAGACGAGCCAAAATTGTCGACTACCTTTGACGTCCATCTTGACAACTAAGGACTTGCTTCCACGATGCCGAAGGTTCAACATAGTGCCCCGGTAAAAGCTGGGCATAAATAGGTGCACTAAGTGCCGTATGATGACCTCGACGCCAGCCAGTTCGACAAATTTCAACAACATTTTGATCACCTTGTAGACGAAGGGAGCGAGCTGAGCAGGACAAACCCAATAAAAGCGGCAAAATTCCTCCACCAAAGGGGGAAGAGGGAACGAGTAATCAATGGTGAAAGATAAGCGAAGAGAGCACAATAGCTAGGATGGTGAGCATACACTTATCATCATTGGCGGGTATAAGCTCCACTTGATCAGGGAGGCTATACTTGGCCTTGAACTCCGCCAAGCATTTAGTCGTCAAAAAAGATCGAAAAAAACCAACCACCGCCTCCGGCTGCCGCTGCAAATCGGGTTTTGCATCGGGGTTGCGGGGAATAATTTCTTCCACCGATGGAAGAGCCTCCGCTTCAGTGGTGGAGGTGGCGTCTCCTCTGCGAATGGAGGCTGTAACAACTAATGAAGTAGCCGAAATATCCTCATTCACACCATAAACCTATCCACCACAAGTACCAAAAGGTAATTCAGACATGATTGAAGAATGTAGAAGAATGTAGGGAGAAAAAGAGTTGAGAAAATGGGAGGGAAAGGTAGAGAACAATAAGCACGAGAAATAAACTCTGGGAAGCAAAGGCAATTTTAGCAGCATCAATGAAGGTAAAGCTTGAATAATGGTGATCACCCCATCTTTATAGAGAAGAAACGTCGAACGTGAAACGGCTCGTAATGATTGCAATAAAAATCGAAACGGCAGAACCAATCCAAAGGCCGCGCGCATTACTTGACGCGATGTATCGGGAATATGCGTCATCATGACGAATGACGTCATGACGTCACATCCAATACATGTCAACTTTCTCTGGAGAGGTCACCCGGGAAGATTCAAAGTTCAAAATATATGACTTACAGAGGTCCACGTCACCTTCCTCTTAAAACGATCACGACCGCTATTATCCACTTATCAAGTTCGACAAGCGAAGGGAATAATTAAATGGGCAAAAAACTTTGTGTCATACGTTTGACCTGGTCAACAGAGATAAAGCCTTTGAAGGCTTTGATGTGTCAACGTTATGACGTGTCAGTCAAGACGAGGACGAGGACAAGCACTTGCCCTCAATACACAGTAACAGCTAGTTTAAGGATTTGTATTCCAAAAGAGAATATTCTAGCGAATATTCCTCTCTGTTGTACTATCTAGGGTTTTGTGGCCCATGTATCCTTATCAATAGGAAGAGATCCAGTTCTAAAAAAGGAGATTGAACATTTTTGTAAAGAATATGACTGACATTCTCCGTGGAGATTCTCTCTTTGTTGAATACATACAAAGTTTACCTCTAGAGAGATCTTTCTCTCCCGATACAAGAAGAATCAGAATACTCAATTGCTTATCATCATCTATCATTGTCAGAGAGCTCAGTAGAAAATCTCAACCTTGTTCCACTTATTACTGAATGTCATTTATTGTCATGTATTGCTTCTTTCACATTCTTAAGTCATTATTGCTCCATTTTTGCTCTAAAACCCTCTTACCTAACAACACTCGTTCAATACTCTTCATAAAAATTACTAGATCTGCTATTTGAATATTAATATTGACTTAGATTAACCCCTTTTTCTCTATAAATTTAATTGTATAAGAACCTAGATCTGAATTTTGGATTATACAATTTACATAATTGGACGATGGCTTAAGAGTGACTTTTGGTGGAGAAGAGGTGGAGATCTAGTGGAGTTTGTGTTCTAAGTTTGGAGAGGAAGAAAAGTCATGTGAGGTGAATAATGTTGTGGCGCTAAGGATGTATTGTCTCCTTTCTCATCTAATCTAATCTAAATCTAAAATATATTAAAAGCATGAAGCTCTTAAGTTAAAAGTCAAATTACGAAATTCCCTTGCCCCATTAAATCAGTTTTTTAATAAAACAAAACCCTACAAATACACGCGTGTTTAAACATTCCTCTGTGGTCTCCTTGGCTACAGACGCCTTTTGGAAGAAACTTACCTCTTAACGATCATCTTCCCAAAGACGAAGAGTTGCACCGTTTAATTTTCTGTCTTTAACCATGGCAATAGATTTTACATCCAAGCTCTCCTTCTCTAAATTCTCTTTTCTATTAGGTTTTCTTCCATATTTTGCTGTGTTTTTGGCTTCGTTTCAGTAATTTTCCAGTTAGTTTTACTTTGTCTATGGGATCCGTGGTATTGGATTTTTTGTGTCTTTTTTCTTCTTCATTCATTTATTTATTAATCTATTTATGTGTTAGTTTTCATTCTCTTTTGCGCTGATTTGTTGGCTGATTTGTAAAACAAATGGAGAAGTAAACAAGTTTATCATTCTATGGAGTGTTCTGGAGAAGTGGTTGATGCCATAGATGACAGTCCAAATAATTTCTCAAAATTTAGAGTTTTGGTACTTCGGCGCCATAGTAGATAAATTGGTCGAACACTGTTGGTCATATTTACATAACGAATCAAGTTTTTTTTGTTCTTTTTTTTGTGAAAATGCATTCTCTCATGTGTTATTCAATCATTTCTCTACTATTCTTTGGATTTCACATGAAACAAATAATATGGAATTGGTTTATCCAATGCGAGTTTATGAGTCAGGATTTAAGATATGGCGTACTCCTTAATCCTTACTTATCAAGAACCTCTTTTTGCATCCGTGGTGTCAATTTCCGCCGTGGCTTAAAGTACGTACAGAACTTGAGAAGTTATTTTTTCAGGAAAGAAGTATTAGCATACAATTATTTAGCCCTCCCATAAATGCCATTTTCAAGTAAGAACTGCCTTTAACCAATATTTTACTAAACTAAAAGAACAATTACATTTATGAAAGATAAAAAAAATTCGCCATGGGTTATGCAGATTAAGTTACTGAGGCCTCGGGTTAATTAGAAATGCAACATTCTTCATCAATCTCGAAATCTGTTATATTCTGCAGTGAGCATGGTACCTCTCATTGAAGGAGCAAAGATATGCCAACTGATATTAAATTAGCTCAAGTCATTTGTTCTATTTACTGTATCATGAAAATAGGGAGCATTTTATTAAGATGATTAAGCATGTAGGTGGGACCATAATTTGCTATGATTGCTCTTCAATATGCATTTGATTTATCTTTATTGATGTCATCAATAAAGAATTGTTATACAAATAAAAGTTTAATATTTATAGGTGTGACCATAATAATTAAAACCATTGGATAGAAAACTGTTACCGGTGTAAATATCACACTCACAAACTAGGTTGAATTTAGTTATGATTGTTTTCGTCAAATTTAAATTGACATCCATTTAAAGAAAAGTTCGAACTAGTCTGGTCCTATTTGTTATATCCATATACTCAATATATGCTCAACTGGTGAGCCTTAAATTTAGTTATATAGTTACTTGAATTTTACTTTTCATTGCAAACACCACAATTTTAGGTTTAAGAAGTTACGTAAATTTAAGCCAGGTTAATATATTGGAACTATCAAGGATTATGTTTTATCACAATATTTCTAATATTTATGGCATCTATTGCATATCATATCATTAATTACCAATCTTTACTTGCATCAGATTACCACTGATAGTCAGATTTAAGCAGAGGTGGATCAATATATTTTGTCCGAGTAAACATCAACATCATTGAATAGAGCTAAAAGAAAGAGGATATTCGAAATGCATCGAAATGCATTGCTTGGTTGAATAGTTGTTCTCTGATTACAGAAGTTGGGAAGAATAAAAGCAGACAACATATATGACTTTAATTTGCAGATGTTGACTAATAGTTGCATGGTGTGTGATTCTTGCTAGCTTGTAGTTTTTGCTATTATGTGATTAATAATTATTGTCTTTATACTTAGTACAGGGTTTATTCATTGTAGCCAATATTAAAGACCAAATCATTTGTGACTTAATACTAATAGTCTAATTATATAGTAGTGAAATTTGGAACTATACCCATTTCTCTGAAGATACATATTCAAATCAAGTTCTAATTGAACGAGATGCGATTTATATTTGTTAAAAAAAGGGATTAAATAATTGGTCATTTCAAGTGTGTTTCTACGTTTTGTGGTTTTTTAATTTATGAACAGTATTTTCAAAACTGACACTTAGGACATATTGTACGTTATAGCAATTTAGAATTAAAAAAAAAAAAAAAATGCTTCTTAGCAAAATTTACTATTAGCCTTGGTATAAAGGAGGCCCTAGATGTCTGAATACTGCTATGAAGATAGGACCCATCTTCTTAACACACCATGGCATTTCAACATTGCATAATCATGAACCTATTAACCCATGTCCCAAGGAAGAATTCATTGTCGTTTAATCTAGACACCAGTAAAAAAAGATGAGGTAAAATACTGAAGAACTAAATTGCAGTATACACCTTTCAGCTCGATCATGCAACACTTTATGCTACGTATTTATGTACCTAGGAACCAAGACAAGAAATATTTGGAATCAAATGAGCTTTAAGGATTTTGCCGTGTTCCTAATGGTTGACAGATACTAGCTTGTAGTACCAAATTTATAACATTGTTAACTAGGGCACATTTTGGTATCTAAAATCAACCCTTGAAAGTAATCTTATAATTTCATCAAGTATTCAAGAAAAGGTAGTCAACTTTTTTGTAGTCTCCATCAATTTCAAAAAAGAAATTGTTATTGGCTCTTAAAGGAAGCAAAGAACAAGAATGATAAATGACAGAATAAGCGTACTTACAGTACGGATGACACTCAACATGTCAAACTTTTCTTCTACAATTCAAATAGAAAGTCTTCCATTAACTGACAAAGTTAAGATAACTCATTGTATGACGCTGAAGAGGGTCATAATTACAGTCTAGAGTATAAGGATTTGACATGGACTTTTTTCTTCTAATATTTGATAAAATAAGGAATCATGAGACCACAAAAGCACTCAAGAAAATAAGAACAGCGAGCCAAACATCTACCTTTCTTTTCTATTCCGGAAAAACTGATTGGTTCTTCCATGGATTAAGATAACGTATGTAGGTGCAAAAAATGAATTAAAGTTAGGCCTTTATAAAAATTCAATAAGAACTATAAGGTTTAAAGTTGAGCCTAGATTTCATACGTCACACTCAACCAATATGGGTGAAAGCTACATACAATGAAACATCGTCTATAAAGAAGTGTTAAATAAGATACACTTCATTATATTTTTGTATCTCAAGATACAAAAAAAGCGTAAAAATAAAAATTACATGTATCTAATTAAACTTTGATTATTTATCTTCGTAGATTAAGAGAATATTCAATCATCAATCGTCTTGACCCCGACAATCATCAATCGTCTTGACCCCGTAAATGCTGGCTATTTTTGTTAAAATAGCACGGTCTAGCCAATTTTTGGATTGGTCATTCAAAAATAGCCAGCATTTACCAAGTCAATGAAAAATAGCCACTATTTTGCTACAACAGTGACCGGTCCAGCATAATATACTGGAGTTCGGTGCACTTGTGTATGAACTTCAAGCATATTATGCTGGAACTCCAACACATGGAAAGTTCCAGCATAATATACTGGAGATTCGAGCACTTGTGTATGAACTTCCAGCATATTATACTGAACCGGTATACTTTGCTGGAACTCCAGTATATTATGCTGAAGTTCTAGTGTACTTATGCTGGAACTCCATCATATTATGCTGGAGTTCCAGCATACTTATCCTGGAACTCCAGTATAATATGCTGGAGTTCAAGTATACTTATGCTGGAACTCCAGCATAATATACTGGCGTATTTTCCGGGTTTTGAACAGTGTTTTCGCTCAGATTTATCTTTACATGAAAAGTGGCTAAATTTCGATTACTTTTGAAACTGTGCTATTTTTGAACGACCACTTGAAAATCTGGCTATTTTTGAATGGGAATTACCAGCAATGTCCATTTTTAAGTAGCTCATTATAAAAATTGGCCAATTCATAAAATATTACTAATATTAGCCAATTAGCTATTTGTAGCAAAATTAGGTCAAGTTTTTGCTTTTTTAGTGGGTGTTATTAGAATAGATTGGGTACATCTTAAAGAGTTCGAATCTCAATTTTGGGATGATTTGGTGAAGTTTTGAGGTTGTTTGAATTGAAAATTCGAAGTAAAAATCGAACATGAAAAAAAAAATGATATGTGTATCATTTGTGTATCACATATGTATCATATTTGTATCACATGTATATTCATGTATATCTGTGTGTGAGATACATGCGTGATACGTTTGATACATGTGTCGCAGAAGAACTTTTTTGAACTCGATTTAATTAGGAATTTTGATACAAAATCAGTCCAAATCACCTCCAATCTTCCTCAAATTTTGTATATTGACTTATCTATATGTTTTCAATGAATTTCAACTATACCCATTGAAAAAAGTTCCTTTTTTACTTAGATTTTTGGAATATTGTATTTTTTTTTGTATTTCATCACCTTATTTGCTACCTCATCCATGAAATTTCCTTTCCGTCTTGCATCTAATGTTTCTAATCACGCTTAAAAATATGGAAAGAGATTTTTGCATGTGATTCTTTGAGATAAAGAATCTTATTTATTTAGTTTTTCAATTTTTATATGTGGTTGGCTAGTTTTGATAAGTTTATGACTAGTGGCTAGAGGTTGGTAAGTTGAAACTTATATGGGACATTTGTGTAAGTTTCCCTTTTTTAAATTTCTCCCTAATTTTCCTCATTTTGTTGACGTGGACTATCGAGATATCAAGCCCAAAATAAGATAAATGGGCTTCGTTTTAGCCCAGTCCTACTCCAAAATCGTTGAAAGGGCCACGTTTACTTGATCATTATCACTATCTCTATTAAGAAAAAAAATAAAAGGTCAAATGACTTCGTATGATCCCATAATAAGTAGTAGTATAAAATTACTATAAATAAATAAAAAATATTAAATTTGAAAAAGAGAGTTATACTTTTTTCTTTAAAGAAATAATGACCAATGTGATATCTATTTATTTCACAATCTACAAAATAATTGCGAGAAACTTGTGACACTATCACTTTGTTTGGTCATTGGTTGTCCTATCGGAAATAATACCGACGTTAAATCCAAAAATAATTAACTTTATCTCATCAAAGGTAGTAGCTTTTTTCATAAAAGGAAAATAGACCATTCAATTAATAATAAATTTTCTTAAATGAAATTTATTTTGCTTAGCATGATTTTGTCCCTTAAAAGTAAAAGAATGTGAGAAGAAAAAGAATAAATATGACGTGCATTAGTATACTATAAGCTATCTCCCCAATAGATGACTTTATAATATAATTAGTTGCTGGCACTGGAATAGTAAAGAGCGAACTATTCATTAGTGACAAAAAGCAATACTAATAAGTATGTCTAAAGTGGGTAGATGAGTCAGATAGGAAATTAAAAAGAGGGGATCAAATTATTAAATATGTTTCCATGGCCTACTAGTAATATCCCAATATTATATGGTTGAATTCCACCCGATCTTTGTAGACGATGACTCATTTCCAGTTATGTAATAATATTTTCAGGTTACAACAAATAACAAGAAATGGTTTTTTTTTTTTTTTTTTTGGTAATGAAGACATTTATTCCATCCTATTTTAAGAGTCATTACAAGATGGGACTAGTCTAAGACACAAAGTTCTTAGCTTGTCCAGTTCAAAAGTAGAAACAACAAAAGGGGGCAGGGTGAAGTACAACAAAAGATTTCCAAAAACGTTTGAGTTGCTCCCATTCTTGGCCAAAAGATCAGCAACTCCATTTGCTTCCCCGAAGATGTGAGTCACCGTAGGCTCCCCCGCTCTAGCGAGCATCCATCTGCAATCATTGATCAAGTTTCGGTAAAAATAATTGTTGTTAGTAAGCATGTTAATTAAAATGTTGCAGTCTGTTCAATTTCTAATGGCATGATGTTATGTTGCAGGGCTATTTTTAAACCATGCATAAGGTCTAAGCTTTCCATGTATATATTAGTTGCATGGGGAATGGACATGTTGAATCCCAGGACCCAGTTACTGTCGCTGTTTCGAAAAACGCCCCAATGCCCCCTTTTCCTGGTTGCCTATGCTCGAGCCATCAATGTTTAATTTGAAGATGCCCGCGTCTGGTGGCTTATATTTTATGTAGATAATTTTCCTTGCATGGCTTCTTATTTGAGGCCGTTAACAGTTTAAATTCAATTGTGCTATTGACTATATGCTCTAACAAGAGTGGATTTTCTTTTTGTTGTTGAAGATATAGTTGTTTCTGTGTATCCAAATGTGCCAAAGGGTGAAAGGCAGGATGTCTGCCTTGTTTATAAGACTGTTGAATATGGATTTTGATTGGCATTGTAGTTTAACCCAGTTATGCATAGTGAAGTCACTGTGGGGTTGGTTTGGTTATTTGTAAGAGCTTCCCAGTTGATCCCATATTGGTTTTGAATAAAGACAGTTAAAGAACATATGCTCCATGTCCTCTTCTTCAGTCTTACATATATTACAAAGGCTAGAAGCAATAATTTTCCTATTAAAAAGCATTTTTGATGTTGAGCGTATCTAGTTTCCATATCCAAGAGTAGTCTGCTAGATTTCCTTCTACTTTTGAATAATTCGCAATGATTTGATAGGCTTCTTTTGTGGAGAAATCTCCGTTGAATCCCTCCACCCATGTGAATTGGTCTATTGCTGGCTCAGTTTGTTTACATAGGTACTAAAGATTTTTTTGCAAATATTTCCGGGGAGCTCGAAGGAAAGGTTGTTAAGATTGAATGAGTCGCCCTCGAGGATGTTATTTAGGAGTAGGTTTTGATCATTGGGAGTTAGGGGCCCCTGGATGAGGGACCTTAGAGGGCCTGAGTGATTTATCCAGGCATCTTGCCAGAAATTAATAGATTCCCCATTACCCACTTCCCATTGAATGCCTTTTTCACAAATTTTCCCACTACTGCAAATGTTCTTCCAAATGTGGGACCCTTTTTTTCAAGGAAGTTTCCATTTATTATAGAATTTGTTGTTATTAAACTTACTTTTGAGGACTTTAACCCAGAGTGAGTCTTTTTCCTTTGCATACCTCTATGCCAGGGCCGCATTAAAAGAGTTATTTTTCCATTTAGATTTGTATAGCCCCAATCCTCCCTCTTTTTCCCCCTAGTCACTGTGTTTCAATTTATCAGGTGGCATTTTGATAACAACAAGGTCGGAAATCCAAACTAGAGTAAGGAATTAAGAAGTAAATGCGGAAGCAATAACAATAAGGAATTGAACAACAAGAATTAAAGTGCAGAAAATAAAGGATATGGGCAAATTCAGGGAAAGAATTCCAAGAACTTCCAAGAATGCAAGTTCTAAAGCCTTGACAAGATCCAAGCAACAACGTTTTGATTTATTGAAGAAATCAAACGCCTTTACTTAAGAACAAATCAAAAATAATAGATTCGGATCTTGACCGCTTTACGAGTAACTTGAGACAATAATTAATAACTAGTATTAATCGCCTTCTAAGAATACCACAAAGGAATCAATGATATCACAATAAAGAAGTTATTTTACTACCTTGAACTATGAACTAGTAAAGGTTGAAAGATAAATCTCAAAGCATAAGTAACAAAGGTTCAAAAGAACTCTTAAAGTATAATATTATTAATTAATAATGAATTCCCACAATGAATGAAAAGAACTCCTATTTATAGGAGAAAAAAAATCCTAAAAACTAGGTAGGGTGGCTGCCAAGGCAGCCCTAACTTGGAGGCTAAGCTAACTACTAGAAAACCAAATAAAAGCTAATAAAAATAAGAGAGTGGGCGGCCAAATCCTTTAGGGGCAGATTTGGGCCTTAAAATTACTAGTTTGGGCCATTGGTTTGGACTCCAATTGGGCTCCTTTTGAAACACCCCCTTTTGGACCTCTTTTAAGCTCATTTTGAGCTCTTCTGGATGCTCTTTTGGTGGACTTCAAGGGCTGATGTTGGGACCCAATCTTCCTCCTCTTGGACTTCAATTTGGGCCACCAAATAATTGTAAAACTTGGATAATTCAGCTCCTTTAGGCTTGAGCTCTTCCTCTACAATTAAAAGCTTCTTTATTTGCCATTGAAGTCCAGCAATCTTAGTCTGCAATTCTTTAGCTTGAGATCTTGTAAATGGCCTTCTTGGAGCTTCCAAAGCTCCATCATTGTCCTTGATGCTATCAGTTAAGCCTAGTTCCTTGAATAGTTGCAGAACTTCTATTCTCTAGCTTCGTAACTCGTTCATGACTTTCATCCTGAACGTTGTGAAATCAGTGCATAATCAATATAGACTTGGGTTTGATGCCCATGAGTCTCAGTCTAGATTACTCAGCATGTCATAAATAGTTGAAGTTTCAATTTTCATAATCAGTTCATGAATACATGTCTCAGTCTAAGCATTTAAGTATCATGTAACTCAGTATGGTTCAGTATTTCAGCATCATGTATTTCAGTATGATTCTCAATCATGCTAGAGAATAGAAGTTCTGCAACTATTCAAGGAACTAGGCTTAACTATATTTCTTAGGCAATTGGTAACGTCGTAAAAGAAACGTAGTATAGGGAGAATCATTAAAATTTCCAAACATAGAGAGTTAGCCTCACATACCTTAACTTCCTTCTCTTGAGCGTGATACAACATTCGCCAACCCTTTCAACTTTAATCTAAATCAATACAAGTCAAAGGGTTTCCATATTAGCAATAATTTTTATGTTTTGGTCACTTAAGCGTTTTCTCAAACACTTGGTGACATAAAGCTTCATAGTCCTTATTAATGGTGTCTCTACACCTAATAACCCATTATCTTGCTCCTAGATAAATTTTGAAGTCTCAAATGATTATAATCAACATCATTCTTTATCACCCATAAGGTAAACAACACCTTTAACCAATAATCAACAATCAACACCCCAAACCTATAACCGTTCGTGCTTTTCTATCAAATCCGTCAACTCATATCTCATGAACTAAAGTCAATAATCATTAATCCAATGGTATAATCAATTAGAGGGTGAAGACATTACCTTTTTGAAGTTCAATCCCCTTGAATTCGAGTTCTATGGTTCCTTCTTGCAACAATGATGTTCCAATCGAATATATAATGATATGGAGGGTTTACCCATGTTAATAAGATATTGGAAAATTGAAATTAACTTAGAATCACCATTAGAACTTACCTTGGATGGTGGAGGGACCTTTAAGGACTTAGGTTTTTGAGAGCTCCCCTTCCTAGAGAAAGTTTTTGTATTTTGGGGCCGTGGGGGACAAAGTAGGGCTTTAAAATGACCCCCCATGTGTGCCCCCGTGCACCAGTAGGCTTTACCGTACACCCAACCGCGCAACAATGGCAGTAACACTGCCACAGGTGCGCGGCCGCGTATATTATGCACTGTTCTGTAAAATGTGCATAACTTTTATCACAGAGATCCGTTCAGGCTCCATAATATATCATTGGAAAGATATTTCAAAGTCAAACAACTTTTGTCTTTTGTGTTTTCCCAAATACCTTACAAGTGTTTCACTAAACCTTCTGCAAAACTGAACTTTTTTAAACTTCGTACATTTTATCGAATCTTATGCACCTCATTCTCCATCTTGATTCTTAGACAACTATTATCAACCATACTCATCCCGATAGGACGTCATATGTCTAAAATATTAGATTAATACCCATTTAACATATCCACACCTAGTCCGAATGTACGGGGTGTTACATACCATTAACAAAATCCCCAGTAAAAGTACTGACAACAAAAAAAATTTACAGATTATGTGGCGGGAGAATTAAATAGCATCCCAGATCGTGATCACGCCCAACTCTAGTCCTAAAAAGGATAAGCGATCGCTGTAAATACAATCCGGTCTAAAAGTTCGGAGTCAAATCCCATAGAGAACTAAGGTTTCACTATAACTGTTCAATATCACTCGAAAGACAAGCTCGACAATTCCTAAGTTATAATATTATGATTTTTATGTCTAATTAATTAAATAACAAATTAAAGAAGTAAATTAAAAACTAGGGATTCTAAGGGTTGGAGAAAAGATTAGGAGGTCTAGAGTTATGATTTCCCCAATTGTCGGAATCCTTCCCGCTACGTCTTCTATAATTTCGCCTAAGTATTCTCTACCGATCGTGAGTACTCTGAGTGTCTTAGCTCTCTCTCGAGCAACTACCACAATTTAATAGATGTATTCTCTCAAACTACACTAGCTAGCACAAGTTCACCGCTATAACGACTCGACCGGGCGTTTTGAGCTCTAGCGCGTCGCTCAGCAGTTTGGGGCCATGAGCAGCTTCACTTCAGGTATGTCTCTATGCTCGTTCGAGGACGAACGAATGTTTAAGTGTAGGAGGATGTGACGACCCGACCGATCGTCTTAAGAATTAACGCCCCGATCCCCTATTAACTGCTTTCCCCCAAGTTTATTTTGCTATTTTGATTTGCCGGGATATTCGGTATTGAGTTTCGGAGAGTTTTGGGACACTTAGTCCCAAAATGAGAGTCTTAAGTGTTGGAAAGTTGACCGTAGTCGGAACAGTGTGAAGACGGCCTCGGAATGGAAATCCGATGGTTCCGTTAGCTCCGTTGGGTGATTTCGGGTTTAGGGGCGTGGTCGGATTGTGTTTTGGAGGTCCGTAGCTAATTTAGGCTTGAAATGCCGAAAAGTCGAATTTTGAAGTTTCCGGTTCAATAGTGAGATTTTGATCCGAGGGTTAATGGAATTTCGAAAGTTGGAGTAGCTCTGTAGTGTTGAATGAGACGTGCTTGCAAAATTCCAGGTCATTCGGACGAGATTGGATAGACTTTTTGATCGAAAGCATAAGTTAAGAGGTCTTGGAGTTCTTAGGCTTGAATCCAATGTTAAATTGGTGATTTGATGTTGTTGTGAGCGTTCCGAAGTTTTGAACAAGTTTGAACGATGTCGTGGGATGTGTTGGTGCAATTGGTTAGAAGTCCCGGGGACTCGGGTGAGTTCCGGGTATGTTCCGGGATGTTTTTAGGCCGAACATCATAGCTGTTGCAGGTCCAGAAGAGTTGCAGGCCCCGGAACCCACCAGTGCGGTCCGCACAAAATCGAGTGCGTCCGCGGTGGGGGCTGTGCGGCCGCACAAAATGCAGTGCAGTCCGCGGTGAAGAAAATTTCACTGGTCCTACTTCGGAAGCTCTTATCTTTTGATCTACAAGGACTTTTGGGATGATTCAAAAAGAAACGTTGTTGCTCTTCGTGTCTAGTTTCCAGAAAGGTAAAGAAATAGCAATTTGGACTTTTGTAGAGAAAGTTATGGCTAAAATACTAAAGCCTGTCACTGCAGTCAAAACCTGTGCGGACAGCAGTCGTTTTTGTGCGGCCAACACTGGTTTTGTGCGGTCCGCAATCATTTTTGTGCAGTCCGCAGTCGTTTTTGTGCGGTCCGCAGTGGTGGAAATCCGGGGGGTGCTCTATAAATACGAGGTTTTGGATTTTATTTCATATTTTGACCTAGAGAGCTCGGATTTTGGCGATTTTTCGATGGTTTTTCAAGAAATTCATCGGGGTAAGTGATTCTAACTCAGAAGAGTATATGAATCTATCATTGAATTCATCATATAATTGGTGATTTGGGATGGAATTTGGAAGAAAATTTGTGAAATCTTTCAAAAATGTAAAATGATGATTTGAAGGACCAAATGGTATCGGAATTGGATAATTTTGGTACGGTTAGACTCGTGAGGCTATGAGGATTCGGAAAATGTAAACTTTACCCAATTCTGAGACGTGGGCTCGAGGGGCGTTTTGGTCATTTTACCTAATTTCGTGTTTTAGCTTAGAATTTAATTGTAGAATCAGTTACTTGAAGTGTTATTTACATTATGAAATTGAATTGAATAGATTTGGGCCATTTGGAGTTGGATACTCGTGGCAAGAACGTGGTTTCATGTTGATTTTGAGCCGGTTCGAGGTAAGTGGCTTGTCTAACCTTGTGTGGGGGACTTTCCCCTTAGGATTGATATTGTGGTAATTGAAATGCCTTATACGTGAGGTGATGAGCGCGTACTTGTGCTAATTGTTGGAAATCCGGTTTTTTCATTAAAAATAGCCTTGAATTGTGTTCTTACTTTTCTTGCTTACACTATTGGAAATTAAGCATGCTGCTAGCCTAGAAAAGCATATCTACTCGATTAAACTACTTTATTTGCCTTAACTGCCTTATTTGTATTACGTGAAGCATGCTAGGTTAGGATTATCTGCTTTTACCTTGGTAAGAAATTGATTGAATTGAGTTATTGTTGCTGCTGTGTATGTTTACTTTGGGACAAAGGGACGGTATCCCGGGAGCTCTCCTGTATGTTTACTTTGGGACTACGGGACGGTATCCCGGGAGCTCCCCTGTATGTTTACTTTGGGACTATGGAATTGCATTCCGGGAGATCCCCCTGCACTTTTACATTGGAACTACGGGATTGCACCCAATAGATTCCTCAGTACTGAGTATTTATATCGGGACTACGGATGTGGTATTCCGGTAGATCCCCGCGCATTTACGAGTTGGACTACGGTACTGCACCCGGGAGATCCACTGGATATGATATTTATATTTGGGGACTACAGGACGGTATCCTGGGAGATCCCCGGCTGTTGATATTTATATTTGGGGACCTAGGACGGTATCCTGGGAGATTTTCGGTTGTTATCTTAGAGCTGAGCTGTATTCTCTTTCTGTGTTTTATTTGCCTCTGTAATAGTTGTTGTCGTTCTTCAAAACCTGTGTTACTTATTTACACTGCTTATTTCACACTGTTAAACCTTATATCTTATTTAACCTCAGTAGGGCCCTGACCTTCCTCGTCACTGCCCAATCGAGGTTAGGCTTGGCACTTACTGAGTACTGCTGTGGTGTACTCATGCCCTTCCTGCGCTTGTTTTTCATGTGCAGATCTAGGTACTTCGACTCAGTCTTACCACCCCTGAGGCGAGGAGACTGCTATAGCGAATTTGAGGTATATGTGTCGCGTCCGCAGACCGAGAAGTCTCTTTCTATTCTTGCTGTTTAGTATTAGCCCTTCTGTATCTCCGTTCTTGTTAGACATTCTGGAGTTAGAGCTATGTAGTATTTCTTAGTTTGTGATTCATGGGTTTCCGGGTCTTGGATTTATGTGTTGGTTTTGAGAACTTGATATTGTATATGCCGAACGACATCTTAAATACTGTTTCATTCGGTTATTCTTTTTAGGTTTAATTATTTCTTCCGCAAATTGTTTTTTTTCCGCATTTGTCAAGTTTACCTAGTTATAGGGACTAGGTACCGTCACGACAGTTCACGGAGGGCGAACTGGGGGTCGTGACAAGTTGGTATCAGAGCTCTAGGTTCATAGGAGTCATGACAAGCCGATTTATTAGAGTCTCGCTGATCGGTACGGAGACGTCTTTACTTATCTACGAGAGGCTATGTAACTGTTAGGAAAATTTCCACTTCTTGATTTTCTCATCGTGCGACTTGATTCCTTGAGGCTTATGCCCTTGTTTTCTTTCTGCTCAATCTTACGCGACGCGAACCGCTTGTTATAAATTGAGAATTGAAGAATTGTAATGGTACTACAGATGTGGTGCGGGATGTTTCTCCCGGTATAGTTGGGTGAGTTATTGTCGTCGCCTTGCGGAAGGATTTTTCTATCATTTCAGCTCGATAGTTGTTCTTCTAAGAGCTGGGAGGCTATGCACAGGTTGCTATGATGCTCGCGATTGGTTGTCGCACAGTATTGACTTGATGGTAGGAGACTTGCCTTTGTGTTGGGGCGGTGAATGAGTTGAAAGGAAATCTACTCAGTGCACGATTCAGAGATATGATATTTCACTTTCGGCGGAGGAAAAGCAATCGGCCTATGAGTGTCCAGATTTAGGGTGATGGAGTAACCAGACTTGGTAATTTCGAGCGTGGTGGAATTTTTATCTGCGATGTAGTGTTGTCGTCCTTGATTGTATGTGTTAAGTTCGCCGGTGTTATGGTCTTCAGCAATTCACCCTTGGGGTAGGATATTGTGGAATAATATTGGGGAAACGACTGTTTGATATCGCGTGGTGCGGTGGTTCAGGATTGAATCGGTGTTTCTAATGTCGACGGCTCGAGAAAGATGATCTTCGGAAAGGTTTAAAGTTAGTAGTGATTTGTGGGTTCAAGTGCTACGAAGATAGATTTTATTAAGGCAACAACTGAGCAGCAAAGGATGAGGAAAGACATGTGGGGAGTGTCAGGTGGTGGTTAAAATTTCTAGAAGGCCAGGTATAAAAAGCAAAGGTCGAGTGGTCGATTAGAGGTGTGAGTTCCGCCAAAGTGGGAGAGTGGTGGATTTGCATATGGGCTTTGTGCTAGGATGACTACGCACCTTAAGGAGAGTTTGGAACGACTTGGGAATTTTAGTGATTAATGATTGGGGTCTACATATCTAATTTGAAGTATGGGCTATTATGCAACAGGAGATTTGATATAACGGAAAGGAGCTACTTGAAATGAAGAAGGATATAACGTAACATAGAATTGGAAGGATGTTGCCGCACATTTAATTGATGTCCACGAGGGGTGAATGGACTTATGCAGCTAGAGAATAAGCTCGGATTCAGGATTTATGCCTTGTATAGAGGCGTGTTTCAAGGGAAGTGATTCTATCGGGTGCTTCGTCGAGAGGGTATTCATGTGCTAGAATATTCATGGAGTTGATTATATTCGGGTCCAAGTCAGAGCGGGTGGCTCTCAACAACGGTCCTAGTGGATTCAAAGGGGCAAAGCGTGGTGCCTAATGATTTCGAGCCTACGGTTAAGAATCAAGCTTTGTAGCAACTTATGAGAAGAGGCACAAAATATTCTATGATGTTTTGACTCGCAGTGTAGCATTTGGGAAGTATGAAATGGTTCGTGGGATTCGAGACAGCATGGTCTCGTGATTCAAGGTCACTCGGGATGAGTGCGGCCGGAGTGTGTTATGTGTTGAATGGAGTTATTATTATTTCTAAGGCAATCAAGAATTAATTTGGAAGAAGATAAATTGGTTAGCCATAGTTGAATTGGTATATTGGTGGTAGTGATCATTTCTTTCAACGTGATCAAGTTATGCAAGAAATTTGTGACGGCACGTGTGAGGTTTGTCGACCGCCGTAATTGATGTTATTCAGAAGTATTCCACTATTATGGCCTGTCATGTGTAGGCGGATCCCGGAAGGGCTATGGCGGCTTAGACCACTACTTAGAGATTTGCATATTCTACGGCTATGAAAATTCACCTGTGTGTTGCTATGGTTCTCCTGAAGTGAGTTAAGTGAAAAGTTTTATATGATGAAGTGTTAATCTATTTGTGGTTAGGGAGCTATGATGAAAATCGTGTTCTATCGTATATTGGCATGTTGGTGCAGTGTGTGGTATGGAATTTGAAGTGAGGATTAAGGTTGCAGTTCGGTGTTGACAAGGATGTCGCGAGCTCGGATGAGCAATAAAGGAGTTTCGATGTTTAAAGTAAGTGGGTATCATCTTCAGCGTCACCTGAGATCGGTGTTTTGTGAAAAAGGCCTTGCATCCTGGTTATGGATTCTTGAATGCTTCTCAGCGTTAGAGTGGTTGGTGGTATGGATACGCATATTTGTTGTCTGTTACGGAAGGTCGTGGGAGCGTGACCCACAGGAAGATTGTATAAGTGTGGCATGTAGTCACTTGATTGATTGAAGATTTAAACCAAGTATGAAGACGGTGATGATATCATTAATTTGAGAATTTATGCTTGGAGGGCACTCGACTTATTGGGTTGTGGACCGTGGAGGATTGCCCCGGTTATGATGATAGTTCTCGTGTGTTATGAGAAAAAGGGGGTTATTATGGACCTTCGAAAGGTTATTAGCCTAGTTCAGTGTGATCAGAATCAGCTTGAGGTCTGTGGATGGATCTAAATGTGAATATGGGCTCTATATCAGGCCAGATGTGTTCATTTCAGCAATGCGCTCCTTTGGACAAATAGTCGAGGTACTATTTCGTCGTCAGCTATTTCATGAAATGATATATTGCGCCGTATGAGTTGTGAGACGGCTTGATGAATTTCTTATGTGTTGAGGTTCCGCTTAGAGATGATATTATATGAGCAGGATGGCTCTCGAGATTCAGACCGTATATGGCACCTCAGTTGTGTTTGAGTTTTGTAGCCTATGGCACTATATGTCTCCCCAGGGATGGTATTATGCACTTAGCGTGCTTGTGACCGATATTCGGAATTTCGTTATAATGAGCAGTTTAGCTCGATGTATATCTCCTTACGTGAATTCTATGTGTGTATCGGGTGGCACGCCACCATGGGTATATTATTTGGATCGGGTTGCACGCCGCAACAGTGTGATGTTGAGTACAGTTTTCTATATGCTATTTTTGTATGCCTTGCTTCCTATTTTCTAAGGAAAGTTCATATTAGTGCGTGAGTTGAGTAGTTCCTTCTAGAGTTCGCTTTCCTTTTGTCACGTTCGAGTTCATAGCCTATTGGCACATTGTGGCATCATATGAGACTTTTGATCATGTTCGGGGTGGCTTATTGCCTGAGCGGTTCGTACTGGGTGAGACGAGATCATTGGATTTGAGATCAGTGCAATTTGATTATATGAAGTATATTGAGGAGCTAAGACCATTATTTGGTTCAGAATGAGGTGATGGTTCTTATCAGGAGTATAGACCCAATGATTTGTTAATTCGGCAGTTGGGTATGAATTTCTACACACCTCTTCCGTCTTGGCAGTATTGTAAGAGTTAGAGCAAGACCTATGTAGGTCATGAGGTGCAATGGGAGCATCAGATTCGTGGAATTTTGACTAATTTGATCAGAGAATGTTATTGTGGTCCTATGAGTAAAGTGGTGCAAGGTGTGAATTCAGCTAAGGTATCCAGTCATGTTTTTGGTGTCGCGGGTAGTTATTGATACGGTGAACGTATGTTGGAACAGGCCTAACAGAGAATTCTGGATGTAGGAATTGGGCTCTAAGGCTTATTTGCTTAAGTGAAAAAGGATATCTTCAGATTGATCGAGCTAGGGTACCGAGCTGAGTTGTGGTAGCACGGGTAGGTGCTCGAGGTGTTAAACAATGATTTTGGACAACCCCAACACAGTTCTTAGCACATTCGAGGACGAACGTATGTTTAAGTGGGAGAGGATGTAACGACCCGACCGGTCGTTTTGAGCTCTAGCGCGTCGCTCAGCAGTTTGGGGCCATGAGCAGCTTCACTTCAGGTATGTCTCTATGCTCGTTCGAGGACGAACGAATGTTTAAGTGTAGGAGGATGTGACGACCCGCCGGTCGTCTTAAGAATTAACGCCACGATCCCCTATTAATTGCTTTCCCCCAAGTTTATTTCTGCTATTTTGATTTGCCGGGATGTTCGGTATTGAGTTTCGGAGAGTTTTGGGACACTTAGTCCCTAAATGAGAGCTTAAGTGTTGGAAAGTTGGCCGTAGTTGGAACAGTGTGAAGACGGCCTCGGAATGGAAATCTGATGGTTCCGTTAGCTCCGTTGGGTGATTTCGGGTTTAGGGGCGTGGTCGGATTGTGTTTTGGAGGTCCGTAGCTAATTTAGGCTTGAAATGCCGAAAGGTCAAATTTTGAAGTTTCCGGTTCGATAGTGAGATTTTGATCCGAGTGTCGGAATGGAATTCCGAAAGTTAGAGTAGCTCCGTAGTGTTGAATGTGACGTGCTTGCAAAATTTCAGGTCATTCGGACGAGATTGGATAGACTTTTTGATCGAAAGCATAAGTTAAGAGTTCTTGGAGTTCTTAGGCTTGAATCCAATGTTAAATTGGTGATTTGATGTTGTTGTGAGCGTTCCGAAGTTTTGAACAAGTTTGAACGATGTCATGGGATGTGTTGGTGCAATTGGTTTGAAGTCCCGGGGACTCGGGTGAGTTTCGGGAAGGTTCCGGGATGTTTTTACGCCGAAAATCATAGCTGTTGCAGGTCCAGAAGAGTTGCAGGCCTCGGAACCCACCAGTGCGTCCGCGGTGGGGGCTGTGCGGCCGTACAAAATGCAGTGCGGTCCGCGGTGAAGAAAATTTCACTGGTCCTACTTCAGAAGCTCATATCTTTTGATCTACAAGGAATTTTGGGATGATTTAAAAACGAAAGTTGTAGCCCTTCGTGTGTAGTTTTCAGAAAGGTAAAGATATTGCAATTTGGACATCTTTAGAGAATGTTATGGCCGAAATACTAAAGCCTGTCACTGCACTCAAAACCTGTGCGGACAGCAGTCGTTTTTGTGCGGCCAGCACTGGTTTTGTGCGGTCCGCAGTCGTTTTTGTGCGGTCCACAGTGGTGGAAATCCAGGGGGTACTCTATAAATACGAGGTTTTGGGTTTTATTTCATATTTTAACCTAGAGAGCTCGGATTTTGGCGATTTTTCGAAGGTTTTTCAAGAAATTCATCGGGGTAAGTGATTCTAACTCAGATTTGGCTAGAGTACATGAATCTATCATTGAATTCATCATTTAATTCGTGATTTGGGATGAAATTTGGGAAGAAAATTTGTAAAATCTTTCAAAAATATAAAATGATGATTTGAAGGACCAAATGTTATCGGAATTGGATAATTTTGGTACGGTTAGACTCGTGAGGGTATGAGGATTCTGAAAATATAAACTTTACCCGATTCCGAGACGTGGGCCTGAGGGGCGTTTTGGTCATTTTACCTAATTTCATGTTTTAGCTTAGAATTTAATTGTAGAATCTGTTACTTGAAGTGTTATTTACGTTATGAAATTGAATTGAATAGATTTAGGCCATTTGGAGTTGGATACTCGTGGCAAGAACGTGGCTTCAGGTTGATTTTGAGCCGGTTCGAGGTAAGTGGCTTGTCTAACCTTGTGTGGGGGACTTTCCCCTTAGGATTGATATTGTAGTAATTGAAATGCCTTGTACGTGAGGTGACGAGCACGTACTTGTGCTAATTGTTGGAAATACGGTTTTTTCATTAAAAATAGCCTTGAATTGTGTTCTTCCTATTCTTGCTTACACTATTGGAAATTAAGCCTGCTGCTAGCCTAGAAAAGCATGTCTACTCGATTAAACTGTTTTATTTGCCTTAACTGCCTTATTTGTATTACGTGAAGCATGCTAGGTTAGGATTATCTGCTTTTACCTTGGTATGAAACTGATTGAATTGAGTTCTTGTTGCTGCTGTGTATGTTTACTTACGGACTACGGGACGGTATCCCGGGAGCCCCCCTGTATGTTTACTTTGGGACTACGGGACGGTATCCCGGGAGCTCCCCTGTATATTTACTTTGGGACTATGGAATTGCATTCCGGGAGATCCCCCTGCACTTTTACATTGGAACTACGGGATTGCACCCGGTAGATTCCCCAGTACTGAGTATTTATATCGGGACTACGGATGTGGTATTCCGGTAGATCCCCGCGCATTTACGAGTTGGACTACGGGACTGCACCCGGGAGATCCACTGGATATGATATTTATATTTGGGGACTACAGGACGGTATCCTGGGAGATCCCCGGCTGTTGATATTTATATTTGGGGACTACAGGACGGTATCCTGGGAGATTCCCGGTTGTTATCTTGGAGCTGAGCTGTATTCTCTTTCTGTGTTTTATTTGCCTCTGTAATAGTTGTTGTCGTTCTTCAAAACCTGTGTTACTTATTTACACTGCTTATTTCACACTGTTAAACCTTATATCTTATTTAACCTCAGTAGGGCCCTGACCTTCCTCGTCACTACCCAACCGAGGTTACGCTTGGCACTTACCGAGTACCGTTGTGGTGTACTCATGCCCTTCCTGCACATGTTTTTCATGTGCAGATCCAGGTACTTCGACTCATTCTTACCACCCCTGAGGCGAGGCGACTGCTATAGCGACTTCGAGGTATATCTGTCGTGTTCGCAGACCGAGGAGTCTCTTTCTATTCTTGTTGTTTCGTATTAGCCTTTCTGTATCTCCGTTCTTGTTAGACATTCTGGAGTTAGAGCTATGTAGTATTTGTTAGCTTGTGATTCATGGGTTTCCGGGTCTTGGATTTATGTGTTGGTTTTAAGAACTTGATATTGTATATGCCGAGCGGGATCTTAAATACTGTTTCATTCGGTTATTTTTTTTAGTTTTAATTATTTCTTCCGCAAATTGTTTATTTCCGCATTTTTCAGGCTTACCTAGTCATAGGGACTAGGTGCCATCACGACAGTTCACGGAGGGCGAACTGGGGGTCGTGACAACCGCTCACTATGATCGCACCAAGGTTTCGTTATCTCTAATCCCGTCTTTAAACCCTCCGTATTGATCTGTCATATACGTTAGGAGTGATGTTATTCAACAACTACCTAAATATGTACTCTCTCTCAAGAAGTACACACTAAATAGGCACAGTCAATTGATGGCCATTCAATTAACAACAACAAACATGTAGTTGAACAAGTAGAAAAATCTTACGACTTAATTATATAAAAATATAACAAGAATTCATCCTACAAAAAGTTCTATCAGAACTCTAGTTAATAAATTAGCTATTCATAATAGTATGCGAAAATACAATACTAGAATTCATAACCAATAATAGAAATAGGAAGAAGGAAGTGAAAAACTCGTAGAAGAATCCTCCGATTTGCTCCTAGTGTGTTCTTGCCTCCTTAGGTCGTATCCCCGGTCTCCTTAGCCTCCATAGGTCTAAATTATGTCAAAAGTCCCAAAAATAACATTTTTCTATGTATATATACCAAGTAGGGCCGTGCCCAAACAATTATATCTTCTCTTACGCGAAAAAGGATAATTTTTCCGGACAGAACGTCCGCGGCCGCGTATTTGGCCGAGGATTTTACCCAGTTTCTGCCTCACATTGGCGGCCATTGCACTGCCGCGCACTTATAGCGCATTTTTCACCCTGTTCTGTTTGGAATTTGGAAAAAAGTAAAACATGAAAGTTGTAGCCCTTGAATTATCTTTCCAACCATATATTGTGGAGCTCAAATGGAGTTCTGAGTGAAAAGTTATGTGCATTTTACTAGACAGTGTGCAATATGCCTACTCGATTCTTCGTTCGTTCTTAACTATCATCCGTTGATTCCCGAACACAATCTCGGCTTAATTCCTTGGGCTTTTACTGAGACTTCAAAGCTCCTAATCACTTGAATTCATTCCATAATATCTACATAGCTCGGAATCACTCCTACAAGGCATAAAACACACAATTAGCGCAAAACACTAACGATTAAAGCGCAAACTCAACTGAAGTGCAGTGATTTGGAATGTAATAATCGACTAAAATACATAATTATAGCCTATCATCAACATCCCACACTAAAACTATTGCTCGTCCTCGAGCAATCAAACTACACTTTTGTAGACACGACCTTTTTAAACAATTCTCCTAACTCATCACTCCAAGAATATTTAAAATAGACTAAGCACAAAAGTATAACATCTTCACCTCAAGATTTGACTCACAAGTACCACGGATTATTCACAACTCACCCACTTACTCTAACATAGAGACCACTGACATTACCTTTCCTTCATAAATCAGGTGCCCTCACACAATAAAAGAGAGTAGTTCCACATAATAAAATTTAAGAACACTTAGGAACTCAAGATAGAAAGAATCCACTCACTCTCATAAATAACATTCATATGCCACAAAATATGCACCATAGGCTTGCCCGTGGTGTACTACTCTACTAATCGAGCTCATTCAGTCTAGGATCAAGTTGGACTTTATTTGGTTGAAATGTAGGCTGCGGGACGGGTAGGATATATTTATATATAAGAGTGACCACACCTCCCTAAGCACTTTAATACATATACTTTAACATTTAAAACCCCACACTTATGTGGAACCATAACTCCACCTTCACTTCAATGTATATTACCCCATACTTCTTTAAGCAAAATTACATCAAGAGTCACCACTTATCAAGGAATTTTTTTTTAATAGCAATAGCTCTAATTTTTCCTTTTCTTTCTTTTTGAATTCAAGTGGCTCTTACTTTTTTCAAAACAGTGCACTTTTCTCCTTCTTTCATTAGTTCCACTCAAAAGCCAAATCAATCACCCCACACTTTAACTTTTACAAAGTTCATAACAATTCAAGTGCTCATGAGAAGTGAAACGGTTCAAATAGATGGTTAATTCAAACAAATGGCTAAGACTTGTAATGTGGTTGCCAAAGAAATGGGATTACATGCTCAAATGGGTTAACTACGATACATAACAAATAGGCGGGGTAAAATATATATATGGCTCAACAAAGAAACTCCTATATCACTTCCAAGACTGAACAAACTACTATTTCGCTTTGCAAATACACGGGGCAAGTTCTAGGCATCAAATGCAATACACAAAATAACACCCAAACCTCACACAAACATGGCACATAACTCACTCAGGATTGGATTCATCAAGACACTCTAGTCAAAGCAGTTATGCAAAGTTAAGATCATACAATTTAAGGTACTTATAAAAGAGTCAAAAACTGAGCCTAAGCGTCACAACCAAAGTACTCATTATTCTCAAGGCATAACAAAGTCAAGAGATATTGCTTCAATTCAAAACACAGCACAATGGCTCCTATTCCTAAAAAAAAGTAAAAAAAGAAACTAACTACGCCCGGTTCAAACAAAACCCTTGGAAAAGAATTGCTACACAAAGAAAAACCAATGGGTAATTGCTACACTACCTAACAAAAGAAAATCATTTTGTCTTTTTCTTTAGGCTTAAATCCCTCAAGAAAATTGTCTAATAGATTCATCGTCGGGAAAAGACAATCATTATATATATATATATATATATATATATATATATATATATTNTGAATCTCTCTGAAAATCTCCCTTGAAATTACTCCCAAAAGCTTCACCCCGAATGAAATATTGAGAAAAATGCCCCGTACCTTATCTCTTCATAGATTTAATTGGTCCCCAAAATGCATGGAAGTGTAAGGGAATTATACAAAATAGACTATCACTATATAATTTACATACAATAGACTCTCACTATACAAAATATATACAAAAATAGACTGTCATTATTAAAAAAATATACTATAAAGACTGTTACTATACAAAAATATATACAAATTATACTGTCACTATACAAAAAAATATACAAATTATACTATCACTATACAACAAATATACAAAATAGACTGTCAATATACAAATATATACAAAATAGATTGTTACTGTACAAAATATATACTAAATAAGTGTCACTATACAAAAATACAAAATATACTATCACTATACAAAATAGATTGTCACTATACAATAAATATACAAAATAGACTGTCACTATACAAAATATACAAAATAGCCATTTCGGGCTATTAAATGTAATATGTTTGGGCCGAAAGGCCATTTCACGTAAGTGGAAAAAAATATGGGCTACTAAAATTTTGAGGGGCTATAGAAGGTAGTTTTTTCGATTTGTCCTCCGGCATTTACCAGTTGAGCTACCCCTCAGGTTCAGTTCAAGTTGTTTCTCTTAAATTATTGGACTACTCCTTTGAAGACGTTGCTATAATTACCTTTTTCATTTTACTCTTTACTGCATTTTCAATTTCCAAATCATAATTAGGGGCCATTTTTATATGTCTAGAATGCAACAACAACAACAACAACAACAACAACAACCTAGTATAATCCCACAAGTGGGGTTTAGGGAGGGTAATATATACGCAAACCTTACCCCTACCCCGAGGGGCAGAGAGGTTGTTTCCAGGAGACCCTCGGCTCAAGAATTTTTGACTTTTAACGTCAAGAGTGACCGTTTTGAGCAAACTTCTTTTGTAGCCATCCGAGAAAAACTAATGACAATAGCTAGCCACAAAATAAACTATGCAATTAATAGCCCAAACTAATCCAGTCCTCCGGTACCTTCAAACCCATATCTCCGGTGCTACTTTTCCTCCTCACATTTTTCGCTATCTCTCTTCTCTTCTACATCTTCTCCAACTTCTCCTCTTCTTCCCCGTCCCGCTATTCCTCCCAAAACCCTAACTTCGGGATCGATTACTCCTGTGTGACCAAATATCTGCGATCCCCGACGGCCGGCGACGATGCAGTTTCAGGAACAACGTTAGCTGAGGATGCTAAGAACCTGGATGAATCCGCTAAAATGGGTTCGTTAACTAATACATTTTTTCCAGATTGAAGGAAAGATTAAAAAGATGATTTATTAATAAAGAAGAAAAAAAAAGTGAAGAGTAAAAGGCACTGTCTACATTTAAAACCCATTTGTTTAAACTGAAGGAATGTTTACTTCTCACTCAACCGATCTTTAATTGTTGTTAACTAATACATCCCACAACAGACTTTACAGGTTTAAATTAAATTACCTTAGAGCTTTTTATACTCATCTGGCTCTAATATCAAAATGAATGATCTAAAGCTGATTTATCAACAAAGAACATAGGTAAGAAATTAAGTAGCACTGCCTAAATTGACCCCTTTTATTTTCTTATGACTTACTTTGGTTGTTTCATAACACGTAGAGAGACTTTAAATCTCACCTCTAATGGTAGTTCTGTTCACCGCTTAATTGAATAGGTAATTTTTTTCGGTCTTCACTATATATATATATATATATATATATATATATATATATATTATTCAATTAAACTAACACAATTAAAGTAGCATGGAAAGTCACCCAGACAATCTCCTCACCCCACACTTAAAATTTTGCATTGTCTCCAATGCACATCATAACTATAAGAGGGTAAGAGAACTCGCTAGTAGGCCAAAGGCCGAAGCACTAGCAGCTCATGGGGTACTAAGACTTCTCCCAGGCTTGGTCCTTCGTGCGGGTACCTCACACTTAGTTCCAACCATCTGGTTTGTTTTTGCCTCCTTCCAATAGCTTTGCTTTCCATGCTCCTAGAAAATCAAAAATTGACACTACAAAAAAAGTATTAAAAAAAATAAAAAAAATAAAGAAAGTAGTAAAGCTGGGTTGCCTCCCAATAAGCGCTTGATTTAACGTCGCGGCACGACGTGAATCACTTTCTGCCTTCACCTGAGCTTATGAATTGAGCCCCAGGTTTTGCTTCAAGCTTATGATTATGCTCTTGGGGTGGTACAAATTCTTGCGAGCCAAAAATTAGATAAAGTCTTATGCACTTTTTGGCTCTCGACCGAGGAGTGTAACCTTGCCTAGACGGCCTTGAGAATTTCAAAATATAAGGCTTATCTATCTCTTACTTGGACTCCTTTTTATGCTCATAAGGATCCATTCCCTTTTTACAGTCCGAACATAATGTAGAGAAGTGTTTGGAACGAGGTCCAACGCGCTCCAATACATGAACTTCAAGATTTTCGACCTCCTCAACACCAATAACACTATAGTCAACTAAATGTATATCCTCAACGTCCCTGGTTGAATCTAGTATTACTTCTTTAACATCGACATCCTCAATTTCTAGTTGGTTAGATTGTTGGTGTTCTACTCTGTCCTCCTCCATTATAACCTCAATTTCGGTATCTAATTCACATTCTTCTTGGCTACTATTTAAAATATTGGCTTGTTGAGCATTAAATCCTTCAACAAGTTGACTCACTTGTGCCTCCATGTTGCGAATAGTAGCACCTTGCCTTTGTATGTGCAGTTGTTTCTCATTATCTTGTTCCATAAGGCACCTTAGCATATCCTTGATCTCTTTCAGGTCATCATCCCCGGGTTCTTTGTTCCTATTAACTTCACAAGAAAAAGAAGAACCATCAAAGTAAGGGGTTGGGGGAAGATAAGAAATATAAGCACAACCATAAAAGTAACCATCTTGACCACCACACATATCACATTCCATACATAAGATTGAGTTGGTGCATATAACTCGCTCTCGGGCATATTTCGATAATTTTGCCATGGATGGTTTCCTCCAAAATAAGCATTAGGAAGATCAATAGTAGAATTACCAACATTGAAACTCTCATAAATCAACAGGTAACACAAAATAAAAAAATCAAATACAAATAATAAAAATAAAAGTTCAAACTGTAAACCTAGCAATATGTACACCTACAGCTACACCGTTAGTTCCTCGACAATGGCGCCAAAATTTTATCACGCCCAACTCTAGCCCTAAAAAGGATAAGCGGTTGCTGCAAATATAATCCGGTCTAAAAGTCCGGAGTCGAATCCCATAGAGAATTAATGTTTCACTATAACTGTTCAAATTAACTCGGAAGACAAGCTCGACAATTCCTAAGTTATAATATTAAAATTTTTATGTCTAACTAATTAACTAACAAATTAAAGAAGTAAATTAAAAACTAGGGATGCTAAGAGTTGGAGAAAAGATTAGGAGGTCTAGAGTTATGATTTCCCCAATTGTCGGAATCATTACCGCTATGTCTTCTATAATTTCACCTAAGTATTCTCTACCGATCGTGAGTACTCTGAGTGTCGTAGCTCTCGCTCGAGCAACTACCACAATTTACCTGATGTAGTCTCTCGAACTACACTAGCTAGCACTAATTCTCCGCTCACTATGATCGCACCAAGATTTCGTTATCTCTAATTCCGCCTTTAAACCCTCCGTATTGATCTCTCACATACGTTAGGAGTGATATTATTCAACAACTACCTAAATATGTACTCTCTCTCGAGCATTAAACACCAAATATGCACAATCAATTGATGGCCATTCAATCAACAACAACAAACACGTAGTTGAACAAGTAGAGAAATCCAACGGCTTAATTATATAAAAATATAACAAGAATTCATCCTACAAAAGGTTCTATCAAAACTCTAGATAACAAATTAGCTATTCATAATAGTATGCAAAAATACAATACTAGAATTCATAACCAATAATGGAAATAGGAAGAAGGAAGTGAAAAGCTCGTAGAAGTATTCTCCGCTTTGCTCCTAGTGTGTTCTTGCCTCCTTAGGTCAAATCCCCGGTCTCCTTAGTCTCCTTAGGTCTAAGTTATGTCAAAAGTTCCAATAATAACGTTTTTCTATGTATATATACCAAGTAGGGTTGGGCCCAAAAAATTATATCTTCTCCTACGCGAACAAAGATAGTTTTCCCGGACAGAACGTCCGCGGCCGTGGATTTGGCCGCGGATTTTACCCAGTTTCTACTCACAACGGCGGTCAGTGCGCGGCCGTGCACTTGTCGCGCATTTTTTTACCCTGTTCTGTTTGGAATTTGGAAAAACGTAAAACATGAAAGTTGTAGCCCTTGAATTAGCTTTCAAACCATATATTGTGGAGCTCAAATGGTGTTCTAAACGAAAAATTATGTGCATTTTACTAGACAGTCACTACAAAAAAAACAACATTTAACGACGGATTTTAGCGACAAGTTTAGTTCCGTCGCTGATTAGCGACGAATTGGCTACGGAATAATTGTTTCGTCGCAAAAAAAGCCAAAAAATAGTTAGTATATAATATAGCGACGGAATAGCGATGAAATCGAAAATTTGTCGCTAATTGTTGGCGCTAAATATTGGCGCCCTCAATTCACCTACGGATTTAGCGACAAACACTGAGCGACAAAATTCATTTAACTACAGCGACAGAATCAGCAACCAAATATCCGTCGCTAGCCTTAATTTCTTTATCAAAATTTTTTAAAACTCGTTGCTACAAAAATATCCGTCGATAATGTACTCTTTAATGAAAAATAATGTTATTTTTAGCGACGAAAATTGAGCCGTAGCTAAATCCATCGCTAAATACCACTTAATTATTTACCCTAGGGCACAAATTAGTAAAACATCAGTCTTTCTTCTAACAGAGTAGAAATGCGATGGGAGCAAAATTAGGCGGCTGGGAGCAAATTCAGTAGAAGACACACCTTGAGGGCAAGAACAAGAGCAAAAATCAGTAGCCAACGTGAATCTAAGGTTTGGCTTTAATTTGAATCTCAGTCTTTCTTCTAACATTCTTTTGGACTCAAATCTGGTGAAAATATTGAAGTGGTGTATCTGAAAGATAACCTGGAGTTTTGTAAAAAATTGTTTTGCTATAGTCTATATACAAGGTTTAGCCGTCCACATATCCATGCAAGATTTGATTAATTTTCTCATAAATTCAAGTTTCTGTAGTTAGTTTCTCCCGTCATCATCTAAGTTGGTGACTCTTTGTCATTGAACAACATACTTTTTTTGTTCTAAGCTTCCATATGTGCTAATTGCTAAAGCAAGACCTCGGTATTCTTCAATCTTTGTTTAGCTCCTCACTCTTCCATCTTTGTATTCTTCAATTCCAATAAAATATGTGGATGCTACACTTGTGTTCTCATATGGTTTCTGGGAACTATTATTTTCACCTCCCAACTCACCATTCTTCTTTACCCCAACTGGCTGACAAGAGTTTTCTTGAAATTCCAAATGTTTCGAGGTACTGTAATTCAGTTGGTTTTTTTTTTGGTGAACTTTATATTCCTGCATTTCTTCAGCTGCTTTGGTAACATATCTGTTTTACAATTAGCATGACCATGTTTCTGTATTTGGGTACTCTCTATTTGCTGAAAAGTGTTGAATTAACATTTTTGGGGTGTTAAAGATTTGTAATTTTTTGGAGCACTACTGTGAGTACTAAAAGTATCCTAATTTAACATTTCTTTTCTTATTATCTTACTCGTAGAAAAAAGAAGTTTGATTATCCTGTTTTATTTCTATATTAAATAGGAATATGGATAATTTAGAGTGTGCTTGGATGTACGAGAGGTTGGATGACCGAGGGGGTATTAATTCTAATTTTGTAACTGGAGTGGATAGCTTTCTCCTATTTGCACGTTCTCAGCGAAATCGCATGAGTGGTGAGAATGTTCGATGTCCATGTAAAAAATGTTGCAACATTATATACATGGATGTTGAAACAGTTAGATTGCACCTTTTTATGTTTTGATTTGTTGAAAACTATTCTGTTTGGAAGTATCAAGGGGAAAAAGATATGACTGGTATGACGTCTTCTAGCAGTGATCTGCATGGTGGTGTTCAACCTGCATTAGGATATGACAATCCATACCGACAAATGATTTTAGATGCAGCTGGACCCAACTTTGGCCAGGGTTCTAGTTGGCAATCTTATAGTAATATTGAATTTGAGTCGTCTCATCATTTTGAGCCTTCAATGGAGGACGAGGCTAATCCTTCAATGGAGGAGGAGCCTAATCCTGAGTCTCAAAGGTTTTATGATTTGCTAAAGGCCGCTGATACAGAATTGTATCCTGGTTCTTCCCTCTCTCAACTCGCAGTAGTTTCTAGGATGTTAAACATTAAAATGGAGAACACTTAATCACAGATGGGATATGACCAAATAATGCAATTGATGAAAGAGGCTTTACCTGAAGATAACATAATGCTTGAAAGTTAGTATTAAACCAAGAAGCTAGTGCATAGCTTGGATTTGCCGGCTGAAAATATTGATTGTTGTAATTCAGGATGTATGTTGTATTGGGGTGACGATGAAGACCTCACATCTTTCAAGTTTTGTGGCTACGAGAGGTTTAAACGTCGCGTTGGTTCTCGTAAGAGGAAATTAGTCCCTTATAAAAGGATGTATTATTTTCCTTTGATTCCTAGATTGCGAAGATTATATGCATCTCATGCTACAGCAGGTTACATGAGATGACATCATGAGCATAACAAGAGGAGGGGGTAATGCGTCATCCATCATACTCTGAGGCTTGGAAGCACTTCAATGAAACTCATTCATTTTTTGCTGCTGAACCAAGGAATGTGAAGCTGGGGTTATGTAATAATGGTTTCCAACCATTTGGTCAGTCAGGAAGAAAATACTCTTTGTGGCCAGTGATTGTCACTCCATACAACTTACCTCCTTGGATGTGTATGAAAGAGGCGTACATGTTCTTAACTGTCATTGTTCCGGGGCCAACCGATCCTAAACAAAAAATTGATGTTTTTCTACAACCTCTAATAAAACAATTGACCTTGTTATGGGAGGAAGGTGTGGAAGCATTTGACATCTCAAAAAAGCAAAACTTTCAATTAAGGGCGGCTTTGATGTGGACAATTAATGACTTTCCAGCATATTCTATGTTATCAGGATGGAGTACTGCTGGCAAGTTAGCATGTCCTTATTGTATGGAGGAAGCACAATCTTTTAGATTACGTCATGGTGGGAAAACAACTTGGTTTGATAGTCATAGAATATTCCTTGACCAACATCATCCATTTAGGAAAGATCGTAAAAACTTTCTTAAAGGTCAGACTGTCAAAAGGCTACCACCAGCACTTACAACGTGAGAGGAAATTTTGAACCAAATTAGTGAGTTAGGGCTAAGGAAAGTAACAGAGGAAGATGCACAAGTAGTTAATTCAAGAATATGTAAATCTTGTGGATGGAAAAAGCGAAGCATCTTTTGGGATTTGCCTTATTGGAGTTCTAACATGATTCGGCATAATCTTGACATCATGCATATTGAAAAGAATGTCTTTGATAATGTATTTAACACAGTTCTTAATGTTAAAGACAAAACCAAAGACAATCCGAAAGCACGTCTGGATATGCTAACCTATTGTGATAGACCTCAGTTGGCAAAGGATGCTAGTGGAAAATATCCCAAAGTTGCATATACAATAGACAATGAAGCAAAAGATATCTTATTCGATTGGGTGAAAAGTTTGAAGTTTCCAGATGGGTATGTTTCAAATTTGGGTCGATGTCTAGAGACGAACAAGTCTAGGTTATTTGGCATGAAAAGTCATGATTGCCACGTGTTTATTCAACGATTAATGCCTATTGCCTTTCGTGAACTACTTCCTAGTAATGTGTGGCAGACACTTACAGAATTGAGCTTATTTTTTAAAGATCTTACTTCAACCACTCTACGAGTGGCTGACATGGAGAGATTAGCAATAGACATCCCACAGATCTTGTGTAAGTTGGAACGTATATTTCTACCGGGGTTCTTTAACTCAATGGAACATTTGCCCGTGCACCTGCCATATGAATCAAGAATTGCTGGACCTGTACAATATCGATGGATGTATCCTTTTGAGAGGTAAATTTAAAACTTCTATGTCATAATAGTGACAAGTATGCTACACATGACATTTTAATTTAACGGTCCATTCATTTATCTATTTAGGTACTTTGGAACTTTGAAAAAAATGATTGGGAATAAAGCTAGTGTTGAGGGATCTATTTGTGAAGCATACTTGATGACAAAGTCAACACAATTATTTTCTCATTATTTTGAACCTCATGTCATTACACGTAATCATAATGTGGACCAGAATGATGATGGTGGTGTTGTGGAAGATCATAAAGGAAATTTATCAATATTTACACATCCAGGTCGACTATCGGGAGAAGCAAAAAAGAGGAGTTTATCCTCGAAAGAAATCAAGGCTGCCCAAACTTACATTCTACTAAATTGTAAAGAGGTTGTGTCATTTGTAAGGTAACATTTGAATGTTATACTTGCTTAATCTTACAAATATTCATATATCAGAAGCACTAATTTTAACTTATTTTGTTGCAATGAAGTATGTACGTGGAATGTTTACAAGAAGAATATCCGAATCTATCTCAGGATCAAATAGATTAGAATCTCGAAACATATTTCTCTATATGGTTCAAGCAATATGTAAGCCTCCAACAATAATTTACTTTTATACAATAATGTACATAAATTGACTTGTTAAATTTAACTAAGTCTCACAATTTTTTAAATAGGTTTGAAGCAACCATATTGAGAATGCATTCTTGTATAGCCTTGCTCATGGACCATTGACAAGCACGATATGTCATTCAGTGTATTTTGTTTTTCGATATAAATTTTACACAGAAAGTCATGGTAGCGCAAGATCAACAATGAACAGTGAAGTTTGTATATCGGATCCAAATATTGGTGACTACTATGGTCGGATACAAGAGATATACAAGTAGAATATCGTGAAGAACCTTTAAAGAATACTGTATTATTCAAGTGTGAATGGTTTGACCCAACGATGAATGTTGGTGTTAAAAAGCATAATCAATACAAATTGGTGGATGTTAACCATCGTCGTCGATGTAAAAAAATATGAACCTTTTATTCTTGCGATGCAAGCAACTCAAGTGTGTTATGTTCCTTATCCTAGCAAGAGAAAGGACAAGGAGGATTGGTTAGCTGTATTGAAAGTTAAACCTCGGCATGTTGTTGAATTACCCGATGAGGAAGTGATGGCAATTTCAAATACGAATCTCCCCTTCCAAGTTGAAGAAGTTGAAGATCATGTGGTAGATATGAACATTGTCGTTGATGAAAATATACTCTTACATGATCCAAATGGGGATTTAATTGAAATGGATGAGCATGTTGATGATGAATTATTGCTAGATCATCATGAAATCGAAGAAGAAGAAGAAGAGTATGAAACAGAAGATACAGAGGATGATGAGGAAGATCTCGTAGAAGAAATAGATAGTGACTAGTGTGTTAATTAAAAATATGTTGATGTATCTTACTGTGTTTCGTTTGTTGTAATCTAAGCTGAATGCTATGTGTTTTGTTTGTTGTAATCTAAGTTGAATGCTATCCGCAAGAATATATCTATATTTATTGCTTTTCTTTGATGTCTAACTTCTCACTCATTTTCCTAAATTTATCACTTACTATAAAATTGAAAAATCTAGCAGTAATTTTGGCCTAATTCTTGACTTATACCAATGTTTTCTATTTGCAGGGACTTAATTCTTAACTTATACCAATTTATGACTCTAATTTGCTTACATGTAATTTTTTTTGTAGATATGACTAGAGGGAGAGGCAGAGATAGCATAGCTCGTGGAGGTGATAACTAGGGATTTTTCCATATTTTATACTCCTTCTTGCTTATGCTTTGGTTATAAATTGTTACAAAATAGTCCTAAAAGGCTCATAAGTGTGCTTGATTGCAGGTTTGATCGATAAAGTGACGAAATGTTAAGGATCGGCTTAAAAGGGAGTGAAACCTGCTCAAGTATCAAAGACAAGGCAAACTGAAGATAAAAAGGCCTAGTGCGGCCGCATTCGACTTTGTGCGGTCCGCACTAGGTAGATTCAGAGAGTTGGCCTTTACAAGCTTCAGGCAATGCGGCCGTTGTACATATTGTGCGGTTCGCGCTGAAGGCTCCGCGGTCGCACGACCATTTTGTGCGGTCCGCGGAGTAGAGATTCAGAGAGTTGAACTTGCCAGATTCCAAGCCTTTGCGGTCTGCGGTCATCTTTGTGCGGACCGCGATAGCTGCCTCCGCGGCCGTGGTCCATTCTGCGCGGTCCGCGGAGCCCAACTTCAGAGAGCCAAGTTTTGAAATCCAAGAGCCTTGTGCGGCCGCGGTCCATTTTGTGCGGCCCCCGCAGGCGTATTTTTATCCAGCTTTTACAGCTTAGTATAAATAGAATATTTTACCATTTTTTAGGTAATCAACTAATATCATAACTGAGCTGCGCTCGTGGGAACAACTTTTGTAGCCATTTTTGGCTTCTTAGCTTCAAATGAACGATAGATTCTTGTATTTTGATTTAGTATTTAATTAATATGTCTTGTTCTTCATCTATTTCTTCCTTTTCTCCTTCAAGCATGAGTAGCTAAACCCATTAGCTACGGTTGTGGCTCAACCCTAGTGTGGGTAATTGATGGGTGTTGGCATCTAGGGTTAGATTGACTATGGGTGTTTGCTATTTGGGTTGATTTTATGTTTTAATCTATAAATTGGTGGTTGCAAACACTGATTTGTGCTTTGAGGATTTGACTCTTCTTGAGAAAGAGAGTCTAAGTCCCCAAAATTGACCCAACAAGGAATTGGGATGTACTCATGAGAAATGATAGTCCCAATTAACGGGTTAAACCTCGAGAGAGTAATCACCCTACTTGAACCCTAGTTGCTTGATCTAATTCGCCTACCCATTTGGTCTCGAGAGAGTTAATTGGGCAAAATCATTCTCTCTACCGAGAGGTGTGAGAGTGGGTAAAATTGTGCAATGGTTATAGCATAAGCCCCAATTATGTCAATCGAACCTTAGTAACATCTACTCGTCAATTAGCCACCTAGGTGATGCCATGACCCTAGTGCCCTTCTTCCAATTAGATACAACCTTAGCAATTATTTTGTAGCATATTCTAGTTTCAATTAGTAGTTTGATAATAGTAGTTTATAATTGAAAAACCCAAAAATGATAAGACGATCAATTAAGAGCATACACGCGATTCTAGTCTAGATAGATGCCCAGCTCCAATTTCTAGCTCTCTGAGGAATTCGATCCCGACCCTCATATCGGGTAAAAGCTATTGCGACCCTCTCTTCTTACTTTATAGTAGCGTAGAGTTGGCAGCGATTAACTTTTTGGCGCAGTTGCCGGGGAGCTAACGGTTTTGGCTATCTATTTAGTTAGTTTTGTGTGTTGTTCTTCTTTCCTTCTTAGTTACTAATTTGTGTGTGTTATTACTACAGGTACCAAAATGGCTTTAAATGCAAACGACCCTCATGGAAATGTGCTTGCGGGGGAGGAGGTTGAGGATATTTGAGATGATGAGGTGCCTCTTGTACCTCCCGGACCACGAAGAGGCCGTCAAGCCAATGCTAATGACAATGTCCCAGACCCTCCTCCGCCACCTCCAAGAGCGGTTCCTCGGGTGCTACCGAACCAAGGATATGCAAGTGCTATTGTCCCACCCAGAATCTGGGCGGGCAATTTTCAAATAACAAACGTGATGTTGACCTTACTTGAGCAGCGTGGGTATTTCACGGGCGATGCGGATCAAAATGCCTACAAACACTTGAAAGGGTTTGTGGATACATGTTGGGGTAGCAAGCAAACGAATGTGTCCGAAGATGCTCTTAGATTGAGACTTTTCCCGTTCTCACTTCGGGGAAAGGCATTGGATTGGTTAGAGAGACTCCCCAATCATTCCATCACCACTTGGGATGAGTTGGCGGATAAATTTGTTGCTAAATTCTTCTCACCCGGGCATATGACGGCACTTCGAGATGAGATATTGGCTTTCAAACAAGAACCCACGGAACCTTTGCATGAGATTTGGGAGCGGTTTAGAACAATGGTGAAAGAATGCCCAAACAACAATATGACCGAGGCGATGATTCACCAAACCTTCTATCGGGGCATCAATACTACAAATCAATGCATAGTCAATCAATTGGCCGGGGGTAATTTTATGAAGTTGTCTTATGACGAAGCTTGCAATATTCTTGATGAGATGGCCGACACTTCTTCGGCTTGGCAAAGTAGGGCCAATGTTCCTCAAGGCGACCCTACGGTAATCCATTTGCACAAGGAGTTACATGGCTATGGACAAGCTATAGCGGAGTTGACAAATACTATGAATCAATTGTCTAAGGCACAGTTGCAACAAGTCCAAAACCCTCGCCAAGTGAATGCTGTGGATAGTGTTAATTTGCTTACCAACAAGAGAAGGCAAAGGAGGCAACAAAATCAAGGAAATTCCGAGCAATTTGATGATGAGTGTGATGGGTTTCAAAATGATGGCTATGATGAACAAAATGAAGAGGTACAATATGTTAACAACTATCAAGGCAATAGAGGCAACTCTTCAAACCAACAATGGCGACCTCAAGGTAATTGGGGCAATCAACAACAAGGTGGTGGTAATTGGAACAACAACAACCAAGGCGGTAATTGGGGGAACAACAATCAAGGTAACCAAGGGCATTGGAATGGTAATAACAACAATTGGAACAACAATGGTCAAGGTGGGTGGAACAACAATGGAAACCAAGGCAATCGGGGACAAGGCTTTCAAAGGCCCCCGATGTACCAACAACTGAACAATCCACCCCCGTTCCCTTCTCAAGGATCGAGTTCTTCGGGTAATGATATGGGAAGAATATAAATGATGTTCGAACAAATGATGAAAAAGAACCAAGATTCCGATGCTCAATCGGCTTCCCATAATACCTCCATTTGGAATTTAGAGGTGCAATTAGGCCAAATCTCTCAATCGTAGTGAACCCTAAGGGTGGGAACAATCATGTGATGGCGGTTACAACACGAAGTGGAAGAGGCGGTGATGTGCATGCTTCGAAAGACAAGCAAGTTGTGGATGATGATGTTGAGTTGCAAGAAAATGATGTTCCTTTGGTAGTTGAAGATGTGGTTGAGAATGAGGTGAACAATGATGTGAGGATTGACATTGATGAAGCCGAGGTGGAAACTCAAGAGGCCGTGAACCCATCTAGGGAGCACATAATTGACATGCCGGAATCGATGGTGCCAAGGCACCTTTGCCTAGACCACCTCCCCCCTATCCTCAAAGGCTAGCCAAGCAGAAAAGTGACAACCAATTTAAAAAGTTCATTGACATGATGAAGAGCTTATCCATCAACGTGCCCTTGGTGGAGGCTTTGGAACAAATGCCTGGGTATGCAAAATTCATGAAAGATTTGGTTACAAAGAAGCGTTCCATGGATTGTGAAACAATAAAGATGACTCACCAAGTCAGTGCGATAGTGCATTCAATGGCCCCGAAATTAGAGGATCCTGGTGCTTTCACTATCCCTTGCACCATTGGTAGTGCAGACTTTGCCAGGGCTTTATGTGATCTTGGGGTAAGCATCAATTTAATGCCCTTCTCAGTTTTCAAGACTCTAGGTATTAGGCCTCCAAGGCCAACTTCCATGAGATTACAGATGGCAGATAGATCAATGAAGCGTCCTTTGGGTATAGTTGATGATGTGCTTGTCCGGGTGGACAAATTCATTTTGCCGGCGGACTTTGTGATTTTGGATTGTGAAGTGGACTGCGAGGTTCCAATTATTCTAGGGAGACCTTTCCTAGCAATGGGGAAGACATTGGTTGATGTTGAAGCGGGTGAGCTAACTTTCCGAGTGGGAGATGAACAGGTGGTCTTCCATGTTTGCAAATCCATGAAGCAACCTAATAGCACCGAGGTGTGCTCTTTTGTGGACATTGTCGCAGCTGTGATAGTGGATGACACATGTTCTATGATCAACATGGAGGATCCTCTTGAGGCCGTGCTCTTAAATCTTGATGTCAACGATGATGCAAGCAGAGTGGAGTGTGTCAATGCTCTACATGGGATGGGCTCTTATTCTTATGAGCCGAGAAAATTGTCTTTGGATCTTGAAAATCGGAAAACTCGACCAACAAAACCATCAATTGAGGAGCCACCAGTGTTGGAGTTGAAGCCACTTCCTTCACACCTCAGGTATGAATTTTTGGGCTCTAATTCAACTTTTCCAGTTATTCTTTCTTCTTGCCTTACTAACTTGCAGGTTGAGGCCACTTTGGAGGTGCTTCAAAGGCGAAAAAGAGCAATTGGATGGACTCTGGCGGACATCCGGGGAATAAGCCCTGCATTTTGCATGCATAAAATTATCTTGGAGGATGATGCAAGACCTTCCTTAGAACATCAAAGGAGGCTAAATGAAGCAATACAAGAGGTGGTGAAGAAAGAAGTGATCAAGTGGCTTGATGCGGGCGTGGTGTATCCAATCTCTGATAGCTCATGGACTTCCCCGGTGCAACGTGTACCGAAGAAAGGTGGGATGACGGTGGTGACAAATGACAACAATGAGCTTACTCCCACTCGAACCATTACCGGGTGGAGAGTTTGCATGGACTACCGAAAGCTAAATAAAGTGACCCGCAAGGATCATTTTCCCTTGCCATTCCTCGATCAATGCTTGATCGCCTTGCGGGGCGAGCTTTCTATTGTTTTTTGGATGGGTATTCGGGATATAATCAAATTTTAATTGCCCCGGAGGACCAAGAGAAGACCACTTTTACATGCCCATATGGTACATTTGCTTTCTCCCGGATGCCATTCGGGTTGTGCAATGCTCCGGCGACCTTCCAACGTTGCATGATGGCTATTTTCACCGACATGGTGGAAGACATATTGGAGGTCTTTATGGATGATTTTAGTGTGATTGGTGATTCCTTTGAAGAGTGCTTGGTAAATTTAGATAGAGTCTTGACCCGATGTGAAGAAACTAATCTCGTTCTCAATTGGGAAAAATGCCATTTTATGGTTGAAGAAGGTATAGTGTTGGGTCACAAGATTTCTAAGAATGGGATTGAGGTAGACAAGGCTAAGATCGAGGTGATTTCAAGGCTTCCTCCCCCCACTTTTGTTAAAGGGGTGAGGAGTTTCCTTGGGCATGCCGGGTTCTACTGGTGGTTTATCAAAGATTTCTCGAAGGTTGTGAGTCCCCTTTGCAAGTTGCTAGAGAAAGATGCTAAGTTTGTTTTTGATGATAAATGCATGGAGGCCTTTGAACTTCTAAAGCACAAGTTGACCACCACCCCGATCATTACCGCTCCCAATTGGAGTTTGCCCTTTGAACTAATGTGCGATGCAAGTGACGTTGCGGTTGGAGCGGTGTTGGGTCAACGAGTGAACAAAAGGTTCCATCCCGTGTACTATGCAAGCAAGACTATGAATGAAGCTCAACGGAACTACACGGTGACGGAGAAGGAATTATTGGCTATAGTGTTTGCCATGGAGAAATTTAGGCCATATCTTATGGGGGCCAAGGTTATTGTGCACACCGACCATGCCGCCCTTAGGTATTTGATGACCAAAAAAGATTCCAAGGCAAGATTGATGAGATGGGTATTACTTCTTCAAGAGTTTGATTTAGAAATAGTGGACCGCAAAGTTAGTGAGAACCAAGTTGCGGATCATTTGTCCCGCTTGGGAGAAGAAGGAAGGCCGTGTGATGGATTAGAGATCAATGATACATTCCCCGATGAGCAACTACTTTCTGTGTCAATGTGTGACATGCCATGGTTCGCGAACATTGCCAATTTCATTGTGACTGGGATTGTCCCGTGTGAGCTCTCTTCTAACCAAAGGAAGAAGCTCAAACGGGATAGTTTGGATTTCTACTGGGATGATCCGTACTTGTTCAAGATTTGCACGGATGGGGTAATTCGAAGGTGTGTCCCGGAGGGTGAGCAATTGAGTATTTTGGAGGCTTGTCATTCCTCCCCCTATGGTGGCCATCATGGAGGGGTGAGGACGGCTTCGAAGGTTTTGAGTTGTGGTTTCTATTGGCCAACCTTGTTCAAAGATACCAGTGATTTGGTAAAGAGATGTGATCAATGCCAACGAGCGGGCGGGATTTCCAAGAAAGACGAGATGCCTCTTAACATAATTCTTGAGGTTGATATCTTTGATGTATGGGGTATCGATTTTATGGGCCCTTTTGTTAGCTCGTGCGGGAACACTTACATTCTTGTAGCAGTGGACTATGTGTCAAAATGGGTTGAGGCCGTGGACTTGCCTAATAATGAAGCTAGGAGTGTGGTGGCATTTCTTAAAAAGAGTATCGTTATAAGGTTTGGTACACCCCGGGCAATCATTAGTGATGGTGGATCGCACTTTTGTAATAGAGCTTTTGATACCTCGCTCTCCAAGTATGGTGTCAACCATAAAGTCTCTACACCTTACCATCCGCAATCAAGTGGTCAAGTTGAAGTATCAAATAGAGAAATCAAGAGCATCCTGTCCAAAACTGTCAATGCTAATAGGACCGGTTGGTGTTTGGGAAAGCATGTCACCTACCAGTGGAATTGGAGCATAAGGCTAGTGGGCCTTGAGGAAGCTTAATCTTGAGTGGGATGTTGCGGCCAATCTTCGTGTTGAACAACTCAATGAACTTGATGAATTCCGGTTCCATGCATACTCTAGTTCGTCCTTGTATAAGGACAAGATGAAGTACCTTCATGACAAATATGCTCGTGGAAAGGAGTTCAAAGTTGGTGATTTGGTCCTCTTGTTCAACTCCCGTCTAAAGTTGTTTCTCGGGAAGCTGAAATCAAAGTGGAGTGGGCCATTTGAAGTTGTATGTGTAACCCATTTGGTGCTCTAGATTTGAAAAAAAAAATTGGTGAAGTCATTAGGGTGAATGGGCACCGTGTCAAGCATTATCTTGGGAAGTTTGATGATAGCCACGTGGTGGCTGTGGTTCATTTCAAATGATGTGATGGTAACCCGCGTCGTGCCGCGACGTTAAATCAGGCGCTTCTTGGGAGGCAACCCATGTGTTTTTCTTTTTTGTTTTCTTTGATTTTCTTGGTAGTTAGGATTGATTTTTGAGCTAATTGGTTGTGAGACATTGCAGGGATTGAGTTGATGCAGTGCAGGGCATAAGTGCAGAAATGGCAAGTCTCTGAAGTATTCCAGTGCGGCCGCACAGCCATTTTGTGCGGTCCGCACTGGTGTGAGCAAGAAATAATGACTCTGAAGTTTGCCACCGCGGCCGCATTCCATTTTGTGAAGACCGCGGTGGACCTCCGCGACCGCGGTCACTTTTGTGCGGACCGTAGAGGTTGCCTCCTCAGACTTCTGTTGAACAAACCCAGCGCGGTCCGCGGTCCATTTTGTGCGGCCGCGCTGGTGGGTAAGACTGGGTCCCACACCTTTTTTCTATAAATAGACCTCAAGGGCCTCCTTTTACCCTTTTCGAACCCTAATCACTCGGAGCCCTAAAATGTTACTATTCATCTTCTCTTTTGCACGTAACTCTTTGCTTAGATTGAACGCTTGCATTCCATTTTCACATCTGGTAACATTTCATCCATTTTTCTTTGTTTAATTTTATAACTTCATTTTATTTTCATGACCAGTAGCCCATAGCTTCTTCTTTTTTCTCATTTTTCTCTATTTGATTAGCTTAGGTTAGTTTTAAATACTGGTCTTTGTGTGATTGATGTGCATAATGAGTGGGAAATTGAGTAGGGACAAAGTAGGTGATGATTTGAACAAAATTGCAACAAAAACTTAAACCCTAACTGAGTGCCCTTAATCAGTACCCCTCGCGGACCGCAGTCACTTTTGTGCGGTCCGCGGTGCTTAAGTTCTAAGAAATGTCCTGTGCCAGCGCGGCCGCATTGCACTTTGTGCGGTCCGCGCTGACCCACCACGGCCACGATACCATTTTGTGCGGGCCACGGTGGTGAGGTTCAGAGAGCTAAGTTTGGGGCCTTTAAACATGTGCGGACCGCGGCCATTTCTGTGCGGTCCGCGGTGGCTTCAGTGCGGCCGCACTACCATTTTGTGCGGTCCGCACTGGCCTGTTCCGGCAACTGTTTCTGCAACTGCTGAGCTTCTGTTCTGCAATTCATGCTGCATCTATTTCACTACCTCTACTGATACTAACAAAGCTAGATGTGTGTGTTTGCAGATAATGGTTAGACAACAAGGAGGCAAAGGAACAAAACACCCCGGGAGAGGTGGTTCCTCCCGAGGGGGCAAAGGAAAAAGAGTGGTAAAACTCACTCCCCAAGCTCGGGAAAACATCAAAAAGACCCGGAAGTTGATAAAAGCTGCAGATAAAGCTGCTTCCCATTCTTCCGGGAGTGAGTATGTGCCATCCCAGGACATCTCCTCAGACTCAGTCCAACTCACATCACCACCCACTTTCAACTGACTGATACCCCTCCAGCATCACCCACTATTCGGAGGCCAGTAAATGTAGTTTCTGATTCATCTGAGGGATCGGAAGCAGGTAGTGGAGACTACTCCACCTCCCCCACAGCTTCTTTATCTGGGGAGAGTGCAGGCGGAAATGAGGAGGAGGTATAGGTGCTGAAGGTGGTGAGCCTCAAGTCGGAGGCGTTGCTCGAACTAGAAAACCTGAGGAGTGGGAGGATAGATTTGTAAGCCAAGTTGCCTATCATAAGTTTAGGGAGTGGTGGCCGGTGAGGCATTTGATACCGGAGAGGAGCTTTATTGACAAACATCTACTTCCCCACAACCCGAACGTGCAAAGGGAGTTTAGAACTAGAGTGGGCTGGGAAGTTTTTATGGAGAGGTGTATTGATGCGAATGAACATATGGTCAGGGAATTCTATTGTAATGTGGCCCACATTGTCAAGGGTTCCAAAGTGACCAAGGTAAGAAACAAAAAGGTGTTGTTCGACGGTCAGTCTCTGAATGAATATTTGGGCTTCAACGAAGAGGACGAGACTCTATACTTGGCAAAGTTAGAGATGGGTGAGGGGGTCCGTCCATGGTTAGCCCAGTACTTGGCAATCCCAGGTACCGTTCCGGAGTGGTTAACTGCGGGGGTAAAAATTCTGAGGGGGCCTCTGAACTTTGAAGCTAAGGGTTGGGAAACCTTCGTTTGCAGCAGGTTGGACCTTACCACACATGACCAGACTCTTCCTATCCATCGGGCTGTGTTGGTTGCATCTATCATGGCGGGATACCCCATCAATGTGGGGAATGTGATGTCCCGCATCATCTCTCTTATGGGTGCGGAAGCTAACCGAAACTACCCTTTCCCCAACACTCTCTCTAAGTATTTCCGGGATTTGGAGGTGGAAAAGAAGCCGTATGATGTCAAGGCCAAGCCGGTTACTCCATTCTCCTGGTACAGTTTGAGGGGGCCAGACAACCCCAAGGACAAGCACTACAAGCCCCCTACTTCTGCCCCAACTGGCCAGTCTGAAGAGCCAGTTGAGGTAGAGGCCTCCACAGCTGTTGTGATGCCTCCCAGACCTTCCACTACTGCAGATTTGCCTCCTGGTCCTTCTACCTCAGCCGGCCCGGAGATTCCATCTTCCCGGGCCCATCCTATCACTGCCCACAGACTACACCAGACACTTCAGAGCCTGAACAACTGGATGTATATTGCTTCATCCAAGTTGTCCACTTTGACCTCCACCATTGCAGCTCAGTCGGCTCCTCCACCAGTTCAGGTCCCACAGTCTATAGAGGATGCTTTGAAGAAGTTGCTTGATAACCAGGAGAAGATCCTTAGCACCCAGGCCGAGTTGGTGAAGGCAGTGGCGTCACATGGCAAGGATCTCAAAGAGCTTGCCAAGGAGCACAAGAAGCTGCGCAAGACACGGGCTTCCAGGGAGTCCGTGAAGGAGCTCAGGGCGGATGTAAAGAGCCTGAAGGCTAACCAGCTGCCTTTAGATTTATTATTTGAGGACCCAGCTTCAGCAGCAGTCCCAGCAGCAGCCACAGTTCCGGAGCAGTCATAGAGGCCTCTTAAGAGGAAGAGGACTATCCCGAGAGCAGATGATGCCATTATCCTGTTGGCAGACCCAGCGGAGGCTTCCTCCAGTCAGCCACAGGATGCACCAGATCCACAGCCAGTCCAGGTCCAGTCCCAGGTCCCAGCAGTTGAGCAGCAGGAGACCGGGAACCAGTCTGAGGTTCCCGAGCATACCGAGGACCACTCATGTTCCTATGCAAACGGACGAGGCTTAGGGAGTCCTCATATCCTTTCACTACTTTTTGGTGCTTATTTTTGTTTTAGTTGGCATTGGGGACAATGNTATATATATATATATATATATATATATACTGATTTACTTTATGCTTTCTTTGATTTTCACTTGGTCTGTATATAATCTTGCACTTAGTAACTTTTATCGTACTTTTTTATCTTTCTTTTGGTTTATATATAAAGTTATATCATTGTATATATTCATTCCCCGTTGTATATTCATTCTTCTATTGTACATATTCATTCTATTTTCTATTTTCGCAAAAAAAAAATTCGTTTTTAGCTTCTTATATAGGCTCGTAGCCTTGTGTTTTATTTTGGACGTTTTTAATAAGCCTTTGGTTTTCTTAATGCCACGGTTCTTTCCAAAGGTGGAGTTTTGTGTGAACCGGGTGGATCTTCTCAATGATAGATGGCGTGACAACCTTCTTAAGGGTTTGAGTCAGTTTTTGTTTTTTTTGTTTTTGGTAGTTTGTAGTTAAGGGTACCTCAAGCAAATCTTCACTTGGGCCTAGCACATTTGCCTTTGATCCCATGGTCAAAGACAAAATGTTGTGTTTAGGATGGTGAAAGTCGTGGCCTTAAGACTCTTGCGTTGGCCAATAATCATCGAGTGGTTTTTCGGGACCATTGTGTGCTCAAATCATATCTAAGGTCGTTGTGGGCCCCTGACTCGATGTCTTTAGCAATCCCTTAGCTTGTGTGGTGAGAAATCGAATTGCGAGTCCAAGTTCCGAGCCATTGGTCTAGAACTTGCCCTAAATGTTTGTTGAGGCGAAATCTTAAGTGAAAGTTGACTTGAGAAGTGATTATAGGCCATCCTTGATCCAAATGATAGTTGAACAAATTCCACAGCCTACCAATGATATGATCCCTAGTTAACCCTTTTGAGCCTTAGACCTTTTTCTTTCAAAAACCACGTTACAAGCCTATACCCATTCTAAAAGATACCCTCTCTTGGCACCCGATCTTTCCTTAAGCACATGGCAAAAACATAAGTTTGGGGGAGAGACGAGGATGACAACAAAGTGGTATGAGGCACAAAAATGAAGAAAAGGAAAGGCAATAAAAAAGAAAGAAAAGCAAAAAGACAAAAAGAATGCTCAAAGTGAGAAAGATTAAGAAGGGATTCAAGAAAAGTAAAAGAAATAAAGGTGCGGAAAAATTGAAAAAGGAGAAAAGAATTGAAATGCATAAGAAAGAGTGACAATGTGTCTCTCTAACCCCTTGGAAGAGGTGAAATGACTCAAAGAGTCAAGTGAATTGTGCCAAATGAATCTAAAGAAGTGCTTAAGGGAAGATTGAACCCACTTGAACAAAAACATGTCCTACCCTTACCCAAAAGCCTTCACAATGACTCCACAAAAGCCCTATAGGATCTTGAGTTGAATGTAGCTTACATTAGTGGATACTTACATAAGGGGCAAGCATATGATACTTAGAGCCGGACTTGCGACCTTTTCTTGAGAGAGATGAGTGAATTCCTATTAACTTCTATTTATGTGTCAATACTCTAAAAAGGTGAGGATTGCCTAGGGATAGTTAAGGATGTGTGAGTTTGGGTTCCACAATGACCAAAGTAATTGAGAGAGTTCTTTGATGTATTGAGTCAACTCTTGATGATCTTGTGCCACACTTGATCCATGGTTTTTCAAAGGTTAAAAGTTATTAATGATTCATTCGTATTGAGGGCAATTGTTAGTCCCAATTGATGCTTGTTGAGGATACTTTAGGACAGCTGAAAATACTTGGATTTTCCCTTAAGGGGTGGGTCTTGTTTTGTTTGCTTGAGGACAAGCAAAAGTTTAAGTTTGGGGGAGTTGATAACTAGGGATTTTGCCATGTTTTATACTCCTTCTTGCTTACGCATTGGTTATAAATTGTTACAAAATAGTCCCAAAAGGCTCATAAGTGTGCTTGATTGCAGGTTTGATCGATAAAGTGACGAAATGTCAAGGATTAGCTCAAAAGGGAGTGAAACCTGCTCAAGTATCAAAGACAAGGCAAACTGAAGATAAAAAGGCCTAGTGCGGCCGCATTCGACTATATGTGGTCCGCACTAGGTAGATTCAGAGAGTTGGCATTTACAAGCTTCAGGCAATGCGGCCGCTGTACATATTGTGCGGTCCGCGCTGAAGGCTCCGCGGCCGCACGACCATTTTGTGCGGTCCGCGGAGTAGAGATTCAGAGAGTTGAACTTGCCAGATTCCAAGCCTTTGCGGTCCGCGGTCATCTTTGTGCGGACCGCGGTAGCTGCCTCCGCGGCCGCGGTCCATTCTGCGCGGTCCGCGGAGCCCAACTTCAGAGAGCCAAGTTTTGAAATCCAAGAGCCTTGTGCGGCTGCGGTCCATTTTGTGCGGCCCGCACTGACCCCGCAGGGGTATTTTTGTCCAGTTTTTACAGCTTGGTATAAATAGGACATTTTACCATTTTTTAGGTAATCAGCTATATCAGAACTGAGCTGCGCTCGTGAGAACAACTTTTGTAGCCATTTTTGGCTTCTTAGCTTCAAATTAACGATAGATTCTTGTATTTTGATTTAGTATTTAATTAATATATCTTGTTCTTCATCTGTTTCTTCATTTTCTCCTTCAAGCATGAGTAGCTAAACCCATTAGCTAGAATTGTGGCTCAACCCTAGAGTGGGTAATTGATGGTGTTGCCATCTAGGGTTAGATTGACTATGGGTGTTTGCTATTTGGGTTGATTTTATGTTTTAATCTATAAATTGGTGGTTGCAAACACTGATTTGTGCTTTGAGGATTTGACTCTTTTTGAGAAAGAGAGTCTAAGTCCCCAAAATTGACCTAAGAAGGAATTGGGATGGACTCATGAGAAATGATAGTCCCAATTAACGGGTTAAACCTCGAGAGAGTAATCACCCTACTTGAACCCTAGTTGTTTGATCTAATTTGCCTACCCATTTGGTCTCGAGAGAGTCAATTGGGCAAAATCATTCTCTCTACCGAGAGGTGTGAGAATGGGTAAAATTATGCAACGGTTATAGCATAAGCCCCAATTATGTCAATCGAACCTTAGTAACATCTACCCGTCAATTAGCCACCTAGGTGATTCCATGACCCTAGTTCCCTTCTTCCCATTAGATACAACTTTAGCAATTATTTCGTAGCATAATCTAGTTTCAGTTAGTAGTTTGATAATAGTAGTTTATAATTGAAAAACCCAAAAATGATAAGAAGATCAATTAAGAGCATGCACGCGATTCTAGTCTAGATAGATACCCAGCTCCAATTTCTAGCTCTCTGAGGAATTCGATCCCGACCCTCATATCGGGTAAAAGCTATTGCGACCCTCTCTTCCTACTTTATAGTAGCGTGGAGTTGGCAGCGATCAGGAGGCAAGTCCTCAGTTAAGGGTCGAGGTAATTCTGCTATTCGTGCAAATATGCCTTCTTTTCCCATTTCCATAATTAGTCCTCAACAAGGTGGTACGAGTTCTTTAGTTGGGCAGAATCACATAAATCAAGTACAAACTTTAGCTCCTAGCAGTACGACACCCGTTCAAACATCAGGTCATGGTAGTACGCCAACTATCCATTCTGAATCATCTCCTAATACACCCGATCAGAGTAACCCAATAGGTGAGGGCATATGCAACACAATTGGCGAAGGTGAGTGCACCAGTAGTCGCGGGCAGCAGACACTTGTTACTCTTGCTCCTACAGGGTTAGTCCATGTTTTTACTATTATTTTTATATAGAAATTTTGATTTATGATACCCCTTCAACTATTGTCTTCAAATTTTTTCAGGTTAGAACCTAGTGGATTATGCTCGACGAAAATATTTAAATCTTTCAAGCATGAACTTGATCCCAATGGAATCAATTGGAAAAGTGTCTCTGACGAGATAAAAAAACTTTTATTGGGGAGAATTCAAGGTATAACTTCTCATTATATAATGAATTTAGGAAGTATATTAACTGTTATAAATAAGATATTAATGTTATTACTTTATAAAATTATTTCAGAAGAAATTCTATTGGGACTCGTCCATTGATAGTGCAGTGAGGAGCCAATGGGAGAATAAGGCATCAATAAGGTACAAATATTTCATTTCCAAAATGAAAACTAAAAAAATTAGGCCAAGAGGTGTTCCAGAAGAAGTGTGGGAAAGTTGGGATCAACTTTGGAAAGATTCCAAGTGTGTTAAAAAGTCAGAAATAAATGCAAATAATCGTCGTGGCGGTAGGGTTGGAGTCTCCACCGGGACTCACACAGGCGGCTCTATCTCCATTGGGGAGTATCGCAAGAGACTTGTAAGTATATCGCAACCTTAGCTTTATTGCAACTCTGAACGTAAAATTTCTTCTTGTTGGTGTTAAGAATTGCTTATAGTAACCTTAGCTTTCATATCGTCCAAAAGGAATCAAAATGTACCAAAGTTTTGCCAGTGAAAAATGTTCCCTTTGATAGTTGCTAGTGAAAAATGTTCCCTTCACAGTAAAACCAGCAATATGAGAGTGTAGGAATATACACATTGCTTTGTCTGCTAGTTAAACACTATGGAATCTAGGCTGCTTGCTAGCTCTACCTTACTATGTCTATAGAGTTCTGTTTAAGAGTCAAAGTATGATTATCTTGGCTCTGCTTGATAGCCCGTTATCTTCTCTGAGTATCATGACATGTGTGATGATAATTCTTAGTCTAAAATGCTTAGTCTGAGTAGTTCAGTATACAATGATGTGTTGATTATGAACTAGTATTTGTTTGTGATTAAATGACTGTCCTGAGGTTATTTTGGTTTCCTGAAAGTTCTAATCCATTATGTGACCCTCCATGACCATATTTGATTGAAACTATGACTTCTAAGAAGATTATATAAGTTTCATGGCATGATTCTGAGTTGACTTTGAGCCTTTGAAACCTCTTTAAACTTTGAGATTCTATGTGTGATGAAATGATCCTGTGCCATGTAGCCTAACAGTGTTCACTCATTAAGGATACTTTGAATTTAAAGCATATTCTAATGCCCTGATTATTCATCTCATTTTCTCTAACTGATTGTCTAACATCAATGATAACTTGTCAATAAATCTAGTTATTTGAGATGTTTGTGCTTTTACTTTGTCAAGTTCTTGAATCTGTGAAGCTTATTGGGCCTGAGGCCTTTTGTGTTGAGAGGAGCTTGCTTGTGGCTGCTGTTTAATTTTTCCCGACCAATATGTTTTTTTCAAAATGCTAAGTCAAGGTTTTGTGTTTAAACCTATATGGAAGAAAATAATCGAAGTTAGTTTTCGTTTGACCTAAGCTCTTGGTCTTCTTCTTGACATTTGCTGATGATAAAGTATTGAAATCTAATACTTTTATAGCTTATATGCATCCATTTACATTGAAGTTTGCTTGTTATCCAGCTTTACAGGCTGGAAAACCTATAGCTGAAGTATAACATCATTTCATCATTTCATATCCACTGGCCCTCCATTTTTTGTAGCAACTATAGGCAAACCATAAGCAGCTGCCGGGAGAAAAAAGATTTTTGTACTTGTCAATGAGCTTTATTACTGTTGTGAGTACTGTAGAGCTGCTACTGGACATGTCATCTCTGTATCAGAACCAACATTTTTTTACAAGTTAAATAGTGTCTAAACTGAGATGGCTGAGTATATGATGGTATATACTTCATTTCCTTTTAATGAGGAGCTCTTGTTCAAATACAAAAAACTGCCTGCCTTTTCTTGTTATATTACTTGGAGTACTACTTAATAAGTGACAAGCATAAGGTTTTTTATCGTCCTCTCAAAGTTGAGATACTTTAAATAAATCACGAATTATCTGTAAACATTTTAATTAGATTATTCATGTCCTTTTAATCTAATCTTCTTAAATCAATTTTGTATGCTGTCCTTGGTTTTGTGTAAAATTTGTCACAGCAATATTTGAAGGTCATATTGTCACTTAATTTCGCGCATATGTGTGTGCGTGTGTTCATCTGTATTCTTTTCTCCTTTTCTTTGCTTGGTACCTTTCTGCTTTTGTGAGCTTCTATTTTCTGGCTTTGAACTGTTGTTGAAGTGCTTTTTTTTAAGTCTTAATTTGTCGGTTTTTGGCTAAGTTGGTCATACTGATATATAGAGGTAAAAACATGGACCCCATTCTGGCTTTCTTAGATGTTATTAATCATAAAAACCTAGGACCTCAATTGGTATCTCAGACCTCCAACTTATTAATCAAGTTTAGGATAACATTGTTATTAGTGACAAGATCAAGCCTAGGACCAGAGAATTGACCATTGATAAGGATCAAGCCTAGGACCAGGGAAGTGGCAGTCCATGTGAAGTATTTATAAGCATATGAAGCAAAGCCAATTCCCCCATTGGAACAGTAATGAAAGAATTGACACTCAAACCCCCTAATAATATACCTGCAAATTCCCAGTTCACATATACTCCTTATTTAGGAGCATACCAAATTTAGTGGCTAGCTAAGTATTTCTACTAAAATAGAAAGAATTAAAGAATGTAGATATGAAGCATCCCTTTCTGGGTTTTTGATAAGTTGTTTTAAGAATGGAGCAGTTTGATTAGTAAGAAGCACATAAATAATGAATGGGTAGGTAAAGAAGGCTCGGGCCTAGCTATCTAAATGCCAACTGTTATTGAATGGGGCCTAGCTATCTAAATTCTGGATCAGTGTTTGCACCACAATTTACAATTAAATTAGACTCTGCACTAGTCCACTAGCATCTATTACAATTAAAGGAGGTTGTAGATAAACTCAGCCCTACCAAGTTGGCTAGTTCTCGAAGTGCTTGGCATTCTCCAAAAGCCCTGAGCAAAGTAGACACATTCTTCTGTTGATTGTCACAGCCCTTCATAATGTGCATATGCTAACTTAGACGCGTGACAAAACTTCTGGTTCTACTATAGTAATATTTTCATCCTTTTAAATATATTTATTTTTGTATAGGCTGTTGAAAAGGGTCGAAACCCAACACCAAGTGAGTTACATTTGTACGTCCATACACATGGACATGATGAAAAATCTTTTCTTGATGAGAAAGCTCGAATCATGCATATAAGTCCAATATTTTATAATCTTATTTACTACAATGTAAAAAGAGTATGAAAAGTATCCTCTCTGTTGGTTAATTAAATGCTCAACATTCTTCACTGTTTTAATTTCACTACTTATTACACTTCTTTTACAGGAAAGGTATCCGGAAATATTACAGGAACAAACACAAACTCAATCTGATATTGATCAATGGAAAGCATATTACGAAGCCGCGGGAGGGGAAAAGAAGAGAAGAGTATATGGTCTTGGATCTCAAGCAAAATGCTACTACGGACCGAATCTTCGTGGCTCTTCTGGATCAGATGTTTCATCGTCAATACCACCTTCGAGTGCTCAATCAGCATTGAACCTGGATGAGTTAGTGATGCGTTTGATTCCTGCACTAACAGAGCACATAGTTCCTGTGCTAACTGATCATATGCTTCCAGTATTGACTGAGCAGGTGCGTGAAATGATTTCGTCACCCTCACTGACTTCTACTGACCACCCATCAGATGTGGTACCAACTGTTCATGTTCCTCCTACTGCTACTGTTCATGGGGTTCATCCATTGGTTTCAGATGATGACCTTAACCCCTAAGCCTCGTATTTGGAAGCTTTTTGTTTTGAACTTTATTGTTGGTGTTAGGGATAAGTCGCAACTTTTTGGTTTGGAAGCTTTTTGTTTTAAACTTTATTGTTGGTGTTAGGGATAATTCGCACCTTTTTGGTTTGAACTTTATTATTGGTATTAGGGATAATTCGAACTTAATTGTATTAGCTATATGCATTTTGATATCATTTTGGACCTTGAAGTATGTTAATTTCTATGAATTTTAGTTATTATTAAGGATATCTAATCATTTATAGACAATGTGCATGAGCAGAGAAAATTTAAAATATTCGATAAAAAAGATCTAAAAGGGAAAAATATTGCGACAGATTGCGACGGATATTTTTCGTAACAAAAATAAATATATAAAATAACGTTGCGACAGATTGCAACAGACGATTTTGGTCGCCAAATGAAAAGCTGAAATGAGTCTCAAAATATTAACGACGGATTAGCGACCGACTTTCTGTCACAAAAGTATGCCAAACGACGAAATGCATTGTGAATTTAGCGACACAATTTTCTAATATAGCGACGGAAATTCTGTCGTAAAATGTAGCAACGGATAGTGTTCGTCGCTAGAACGTTACTAATATTACGACGGATTCCATTTTTCCGTCGCAAAGAGCTTAGCAACGAGCAAATCAGCAACAAATGCTAATCCGTCGCTAATCCATCGCTAACCCTCTTTAGCGACGAAAAAAGGCCCTTTAGCGACGGATTTGGGTCGTCGTTAAATGCAGTTTTTTTTGTAGTAAGTACGCAATATGCCTACACGATTCTTCTTTCGTTCTTAACTATCATCCATTGATCCCCGTACACGATCCCGGCTTAAATCCTTGGGCTTTTACTCAGACTTCAAAGCTCCAAATCACTTGAATTCATTCATAACATCTACATAGCTCGGAATCACTCCTACAAGGCATAAAACACACAATTAGTGCAAACACTAGCGATTAAAGCGCAAACTCAACTGAAGTGCAGTGAATTGGAATGTAATAATCGACTAAAATACGTAATTCTAGCCTATCATTAAATCGTAGGTGCACTCACATCTAAAATGAAATTGAATGTTGAAACAGTCTCAAAAACTTATAGGTATTTATACCAATACAATAAATATATGATACTTGTCTTCATAAATATGAATATTAGTAAATTATACCTCTTCCGTCTCAAATTATCTGTTGTGGTTCCGAAAAATAATTGTCTTAAAGTATTTGTCATTTTAGAAATTCAAGACAAATTTTTTTTTTCATTTTACCCTTAATAGTAATTATTTTTGAAGATGGAGATGCCACATAAATAAACTAAATATTCAATAAAGATCGATTATATTTTAAAATATAAATAAGGGTAAATTTGTCAAAAATTCCTTCTAATTAATGTTTCTTAAGGGTCGTGTAAAAGAGAAAAATGACAGATAATTTAAAATGGAGGGAGTAATTAATTAATACATATTCTCATATTACTCTATGACTTAACCATAATAAATTAATAGAATTAAATATAAACACGAAGTGCAGATAAATATTTTAATACGCACTCGTTCTATTACTTTACATTTCAGCCTGTCATTGATTAATTCATGTTATAAGCTCTTATTAAATATATTAGGTAAAAGTAATAGTTTTATCTTCAAGAATGCACATGCCAAAGTCTACGAGATCATTCAAAAATACATTCAACTAGAACCAGAGAAGTAACACATCCTCAAATTACAAGCAATAAATTGAGAATTTCAAGTTATGCATGTCTAAATGCCAAGTATTATTTGATTCTTCTATCTCATAATTCTTTACATCCTCCGTACTAACGATGAGTGGTTTCATGAAAATACGTGATCACGTAGGAGGTTTCGTGCTTGAGCTATTTATCATGTTCTAGTAGAATATCGTGGTGTAGCTGTTGAAATCAGCTCTTTGGTTTCAAACTAAAAGTTACTCCTTTCGTTCCGTCACTCTTTTTACGAAAACATTAATTAAGTATTTACTTCTCTTGTTATGTCACGCCCTTAAACTGGGGTGGACGTGATTACCACTCATTCCTAGCTGACCGTCGAGCCAACCCTTAACAAGTCTGTGTTAGATGTAAATATCATAAATACTATTAAGTACAATGAAACTAAAATAATTAAAATAAGCTAATTAAAATGATAATTTGTAAACTGAGTTAGCTGATTCTTATTAATGTACATGAACCATGAACTATAACCCACTGGACTAAGTCATGAGCCTCTAAAGATTTCAATCTAAAACATAAACTATGGGGCATTTCCCAAGAATACATGATATGACAAGGAAATAAGCTGAAGTAATTCGACCATTGCTGGGAAAAATCATCAGGGGTCCCCAACTAAATCTACATAGTCTGTCTCTAACCACGTGTCTCGTCACTAGCAATATCAAGACTTGCCACACGACGTGCCAAGCCCAAACGGGTTAAGTTCCACCAAAGGATACCCAGTAAGTCTTATAGGCTACCTTCTAAAAAGGCGGAGCGAGACCTTCTAGAAAACAAAATAAGAATATAACATGAAATGGTTTTGCCGGATATCATGTAAATCGTTAAAAAATCTGTAAACTGGTAAGTGAGCTGAAAACTAAAAGTATGAACTAAACTGAAACGGGACTTGAAAATAACTTAAGCGGAAAGTGAATTATCTTTTAAAAAATAACATGTTTTGAAAAATAGTTACACATAGTGGCCCTGTGTACGTGAAATCTGGAAACACAGTGTCGACCTATCTCCCCAACAAACAATAGCCCCTACAAGCGTGGGGTAGTTAACACTGGCATCATGGCACTCACGCGAGGGGAGGTCGGCTAGCTCTCCCTCCTAAATGTGATCACATTAATGCATGAATGAATGACGAAACTGAATGTAAATATCACAAAGAAAGACACATAACAAGTGATAATACACATAAGTATGTAATTCTGTCACATATAAATTCATGTTGAATGAGAATGGAGTAAACTGGGTTACCAGAATGCAAGAAGACATAACTTAGGAATTTCATCGGATACATGGAGCCATGGGCGAAGCTACATGTTATAAAGGATGGTCAACTGACCACCCTTCGTTGGAAAATTACACTATATATAGAGGTATATAACATATATTGAACATTCATTTTCGGAGAATTTTTTTCACTTTTTTCAAATTTAAACACCCTTGAGTAAATTCCTGACTTCGCTGCTGCATGGACCACATGGATTAACGAAATCCCCTATTAGGAGAGTAAATCTTAACTTACCTCGATCTATAGCGCAAACGCGTCCTTCTAGTATCTACGTGTGTTCAACAATTCAAGATCTCAGCACGTAAATATCTTAATTCTTCATCACGTCACTGTACCACATTATTCCTCGTTGGCTACTAAATGAGAATGTAGTAGTCTTGTTTCAAAATCTACCTGTATAGATCGAAATCTGAACTGAAGATCTCATTTAAGGGAGGATGATCAAGAGCTAACCGAGCCGAGGTCACGTAGGAGAAGCGATATACTAACAAGTGACTCGCCTGCGGTCGAGGTCGGACACTCCATTTAGCCTGAACGGCTAGCTCAACCCTTAGACATTTCTAGAGGAATATCCTATGAATATTCCTAGAACTTAAGTATTCCGGTTAAGGACCGTTGGAAAAAGAAAGTGTTTTTGTATAAATAGCATGAGAGAGAGTAGCTAAAGGGGGCGGGCAAAAAACCTCAGATACACAAGTAGACATATCTTGAGAGAGAAGGAGAGGTAATTCATCTCAGTTCTTGTTCAAGGAGACAGAAGAAAGGAAGCTCAGATCCTCATTATCCATCACTAGATTGCATTGTGTCAAATGTATGGGGGGTCAACCTTGTTCAAGAACAGTGACCCGTTTTATCTATGTATTCTCCGTTAAATTTTAATATCATCGAAATCATCATCCTTCTTTGATTCAACGAGATCTAATCATTGTTGTGATCAAAATTTATGTTCACTTATGCCTACTTACTCTTATCCCTATCTAAGATAAATTATCTGATAGAATTGCATGCAAGATTAAACCCTAGAATCTAGAGAATTTAGAGAAGAAGAAGATGAAGAAGGAAGAAGACTTTTATTTCATTTTCTGTTAATCTCTATTACAAGACTTGAACAGTATTTAACAAAATAACCGACCTACGCATGCCTCTCACGTGTGTGTGTATTGACTAAAATGTCCTCACTTAACTATCTTAACTCTCAATACTCCCCCTCAAGCTGGAGGGTGGAATATATCTAACACGCCAAGCCTGGACACTAGGCAGAAATGATGTGCTGCAGTGAGTCCTTTTGTTAGAAGATCTGCTAGTTGTAAGGAGGAAGAAACATGACATGGAGTAACAAGCCCTATCTTGATTTTCTCTCTGACAAAGTGGCAATCAATCTCTATGTGCTTTGTCCGCTCATGGAATATTGGATTCCCAGCTATTTGTATTGCAGCCTTATTGTCACGGAACAATGTAACAGGTCTAGACACTATAACTCCAAGTCCTCCAGCAATCCTGTTAACCATGTGATCTCAGAAGTTGCAGCAGCCATACTTCTGTATTCAGCTTCTGCTGAACTCCTGCTTACTGTAGGTTGCTTCTTTGATTTCCATGATATCAAAGAGTTACCTAATTTAACAACATATCCTGTCACAGATTTTCTTGTATTAAGGCATGATGGCCAGTCTGAATCACAGTAAGCAACTAGATGATCAATAGGTCATGCTTCCATCAGCAATCCCATGCCTGGTGCCCCTTTGACATATCTCGCTATTCTCAATGCTGCCTCCATATGTGGCTATTTGGGCCTTTGCATGAACTGGCTCAAAGTCTGCACTGCAAAACTTATATCAGGTCTGGTGATTGTCAAGTATAGCAACCTTCCTATCAATCTTTGATAAGCTGAATTATCTTTCAGCTCCAAATCTCCTGTCTTCCCAACACATGTATCATACTCCACAGTTGTTAATTTTTGATTCAACTCTATAGGAGTTGCAACTGGTTTTGCATCACTTAAGCCTACTTCTGAAATTAGTTCCAAAGCATACTTCCTTTGATTGAGCAATATTCCTTTCTTTGACCTTGATACTTCAATTCCCAGAAAGTATCCCAGCTTGCCTAAGTCCTTAACTTTGAACTTACAGTGTAGAAGTTTCTTGACATCATTGACTAAGTTGGAAGAGCTCCCAGTAATCATCAAATCATCTACATACACCAGTATAATGACTATCTCTCCTCCTTGCTGCTTTGTGAATAAGGAATGATCAAAAGGACTTTTGTTTGTAACCACTCTGAACAAGTGCAGCAGTGAGCTTTATGTTCCACTGACTAGATGCTTGTTTAAGATCATAGAGGAATTTCATAAGCCTGCACACTTTCAACTCCCCCTGTTTATGAAATCCTTGAGGAAACTGCATATAAACTTCTTCATAGAGATCCCCTTGTAAGAAAGCATTACTAACATCCATTTGAGATAAAGGCCAACCGTTGGCAGCTACTATGCTGATAATGGTCCTGACTGTAACCATCTTTGCTACAGGTGAGAATGTGTCATGGTAGTCCAGCCCTTCCTTTTGATAATAGTCCTTAGCAACCAGCCTTGCCTTGTATCTTTCTACCTCTCCATTAGCCTTGTATTTGATCTTGTACACCCACTTGGAACCAATAGCTTGCTTCCTTGCCGGTAAGTCCACTATCTCACAAGTATGATTATCTTCAAGAGCTTGGATCTCCTGTTGCATAGCTGTAACCCATCTACTATCAGTGGAATCCTGCTGAAAAGTAGTAGGTTCAACTTCAGCTGAAAAAACCTGCAACTATGCTTGATAACCTGCTGTGAGATTAGCATAAGTAAGGGTGTGAGTCAATGGATATAAGCATTGCCCAGAGAACTTCTGAGTAGTTTGGTAGTCTTTCAACCAAACTAGAGGTTTAGATGTCCTAGTAGTCTTCCTAGGCTCTTGATCACTTCTAATCACAGGTGTGCTATTGTCAGGAGTAACATTCATCTCTGACTCAGTGTTTCGAACTAAGTCAGTGTAGGTATCTTGCTCATCATGCTCAACCTCTGTTGTTTCTGTGTTTGGATCTGTGTGATCAAGGTGTAGGACTTCTGTAGTAGGTGTATTGGTGTTCTTTGTGGCTGGAATATTGTATGTAGGTGGAATGTGAGGGTCTGTGGATATAGGCAATGAGGAATCAGGATATGGTGGTATAGAAGCTTGTGTGGGAAATGGATCTTGTGGAATGATTACATTTTCCTTAAAAGGGAAAATATGTTCTCTAAAGCTAACATCCCTACTTACAAAGATAGTTTTAGTTTCTAAGTCAAACAACCTATATCCCTTTTGAACTTTTGAGTAACCTATGAGTACTGATTTTCTTGCTCTCTTTGCAAACTTGTCTCCTTTTGGTAGGTTGCTAGAGAAACATAAGCATCCAAACACCTTTAAGTGATCAATAATAGGTATTTTATTATACAAAACTTCATAAGGAGATTTTCCTTGCAGTATGGATGTAGGCCACCTGTTGATGAGGTAAACAACTGTCTTGATGCGATCTCCCCAAAATCTACTAGGAACAGAACTCTGAAACTGCAATGCTCTAGCCATTTCAAGTATATGTTTGTGCTTTCTTTCCACCACCCCATTCTGTTGGGGTGTGTATGGACAACTGCTTTGATGCACAATGCCTAAGGAAGCTAATAGTGCACTACAGCTAGAATTAAAAAATTCTCTTCCATTATTAGATCTTAACACTTTCACATTCATATCAAACTGAGTCTTTACCATTGTAAAAAAGTCTTTCAAGACTGTTACAACTTTACATTTAGACTGCAACAAGCACACCTAGGTATATATACTAAAGTCATTCATAATTGTAAGAAAATAATGTTTCCTATCATATGTAGGTTTGTGAGGACCCCAAACATCAAGATGAATAAGCTGAAAAATACACTCAGTCTTACTGCTACTGAGAGGAAATTTCAATCTACTTTGCTTAGCTAAAGGACATACTTCACATTTATGCTGTAAACTATGCACTACTTTATTTTTCAAGGCAGAAATATGCTTCATTGACATTATTGATAGATGTCTCAATCTCATATGCGAAAGACTGCACTCATCAGTGTCCTTGGTGACCAATGCTGCTATTGGCTTGTCTCTCCATTTTAGAATATAAAGTCCACAGTTCTCTCTACCAATTCCCATCACCTTCCCATTGTAAAGGCCCTGAAATACACAAAAATCAGGGAAGAATAGAGCACAACACAGCAGCTCCTTGGTCAGTTTGGAAACTGACAGTAGGTTGAACTTAAAATCTGGAACATATAACACATCCTTTAGTTCATATCCCTGTAGAATTGGAGTATTTCCTTTGTGTGTTATTATACATTTGCTACCCGTTGGAACCTGCACTTTATGATTCCCGTGTTGCTCAATGTTCTCTATGTTAGATAAAATTTCTTTATGACATGTGATATGGTGAGATGCTCCTGTGTCTACTACCCATTCACATAAAGATGCATCAGACAACAATGTGGTTATACCTGCCATTAGTGTATAACAATCACCTGCAGGTGTTTTGTTTAAAAGCTCCAATATCTGTTTGTATTGACCCTCAGTGAATAGTTGTCCCATCTGTTGGCCTTGAGATGAGTTTGTAGTTTCTGCTGCCATCATGTTAGCATAAGTTCTATTTCCTTGTCCTTGTTATTTCTTCTTGCTCTTGAAGTCAGGAGGATATCCTATAATTTTGTAGCAGTTTTCCTTGAGGTGTCCTTTATACCCACAGTGTTCACAAACAATCCCAATCTTCTTACCCTTATACCCTTGATTCTATCTTGCCATCATAGTTAAAGGTTCCCTATTTATCTCAAGCACACTTAGTTCACACTGGCTTTCCTCTTGAATGACCAAAGCATAGGCGTGGTTTACAGTTAATACTGGCGTCTTAAGCAATATCTGACTTCTCACCTGACTATAAATTTCATTAAGCCCAACTAGGAACTGTAACAAACGCAAATTCTTAAATTGTTCAATGAAAGGCCTAGTTCTTCACAATCACAACCAGGCCCTGGAACTAACAAGTCAATTTCATCCCAGAGGTCTTTCATTTTCGTATAATAAGATGTTACAGAATCAGTACCTTGCTTTAATGATCCAATTTGTATCCATAAAAGGTAAAAATGAGTGAGATTAGATTTATCAAACCTCTCCTTGAACTCCTTCCATATTGTTTTTGCATTTGAAGCATAAACGATGCTCGGCTGCAATTCTGCAGATACTGTACGTCCTATCCATGAAAGAACAACCACGTTACATCTTTCCCATTGATTCGCCAATTCTCCTTCGTAAGAGCTTTTCAAGCAAGTTCCTTCTATGAAACCTAGTTTGTTCTTCACCAAAAGTGCCATCCGCATCGATCTACTCCACAAACCATAATTTTATGGTCCAGTGAGCTTGATATCGTGCAAAGCAACTCCAGGTGTATCTGTAGCTGCTAAAAACAGAGGATGATTGTGATCAATTGGGAGATTTCCTATTTCCGCCATGACTGATGAAATCGAAGCTTCTAATCAGTGCTCGATGTTCAGATCTTGCAAAATTTCAACTTGATTGCAATAACCTGCTCTGATACCATGATAGAATTGGAATTGCATGCAAGATTAAACCCTAGAATCTAGAGAATTCAGAGAAGAAGAAGAAGAAGAAGACGACTTTCATTTCATTTTCTATTAATCTCTATTACAAGACTTGAACAGCATTTAACAAAATAACCAACCTACACATGCCTCTCACGTGTGTGTGTGTATTGACTAAAATGCCCTCACTTAACTATCTTAACTCTCAATATTATCTTTGGCTAGGATTTGCCTCAAATCTTCTTATTTCATTACTTCAATAAAAGGTTTAACACTTTTTGGTCGAACACTACCAAAGACCCATTTTATCAACGTATGATACAAAGTATCACCTTGTGTCTTCTAATTAAATCCTTTCACTATTCTTGCAATAAAAGAAACTTCAGCTTGTTTCGATTTTCAAGTGTCCTTCGTCCTTTGCCAATGTAGGATATGGCTTGGCAAAGTATTGGTCAATCTTTTCCACTTCTTTGCTCCCTGTAGGATAGTTCTAAAAGAGTTAATTGCATCTGGTATATGGCCCTACGGCACGAGCACTTTAAGTGCGTTCCCAATTCTTCAAACCATTGTATATAGAAGTATTAACCCAATTAGCCGTCTACCTACCACTTAAACTAAAAAATAGCCGGTGAATATATAGTATATGCATAATTTATATATTATACGTATACAATTATGTACAATCAATAATCTATGTACATGACTAGAAAAAGTAAACAATTAATACGGCCGACTATTTGTGTAAAGATCCCTTATATATATTGTGTCTCAAACTTATCTTTTGGGCTTCGGCCCGCTCACTTGTCAATTTTTTTTTGGGATTTTTTCGTTCCTATACACTTTTTCAAACATTATTACCAAAAAATGTCCATGTTTAGTAATTTACCCGACCTTAAAAACTTTTACCTACAAAATATATACATTTGTTTAAAATAGAATCCTTACAGTTGTAGTTTTCTTTATTTAGACGCGGGATTTTCAGGATCGCGTATATTTCTTTAGAGATTTTACCGACGCAATCATCGCAAATCAATCAAGCCATTGTATTTGTAGATTTCTGCTATTACTATAACGACTCGGCCGGTCATTTCATATGTTACCACTCTGTTTCCCCATTTCTGCTTCTTATTGTCTTGTTTAGCTGTATTATGTGCTATCGGGTTGGTTGGCTCGAATTTGGAGAGGTCTTAGTAAGGTTTGAGACACTTAGTCTCTTTTGAGTAAGCTTAAGTTGGAAAAGTCAACCGGATGTTGACTTATGTGAAAAAGGGCTTGGATGTAAATTCTGATGATTCGGATAGCTTCAGGAGGTGATTTGGGACTTCGGATTGTGATCGGATGTGTTTGGAGGTCCGGAGTAGCTTTAGGCTTGAATTGGCAAAAATGGATTTTTGGCGTTTTTCCGGTTGATAGGTGAGATTTTTATATTGGGGTCGAAATGAAATTCCGGGAGTTGCAGTAGGTCCGTTGTGTCATTTGGGATGTGTGCGCAAAATTTCAGGTCATTCAGACGAGGTTTGATAGACTTTTTGATCGAAAGCGGAATTTGGAAGTTTTTGGAATTTTAGGCTTGAATCCGATGCAATTTTAGTGTTTTGATGTTGTCTTGAGCATTCCAAGGGTTGAAAAAGTTCAAATGAGGTTATGGGATATGTTGGCATGTTTGGTTGAGGTCCCGAGGGCCTCGGGATGGATTCAGATGGTTGATGGAGAGTTTGGAGTTGTGGAGAAGTTGCAGAACTTTTCTCCTCTTGTTGTTTCCGCACCTGCGGATTAGGGACGCAGGTGCAATGACACAGATGCGTAGAAAGGACCGCAGATGTGGCCAAGGACGTGAAAGGCAGGAGCCGCAGATGCGGAGACCTGAGTGCATCTGTGATGGCGCAGGTGCGGGTATTTGACCGTAGATGCGGTTTTGGGCGGATAAGTGAATTCCGCAGGTGCGACCCATGGACCGCAGGTACGGTCACGCAGGTGCGTGTTTGAGGCCGTAGGTGCGGTATTCCTGGGCTAGAAAGTAAATAAACCCTCCTTCGCGACTTTCAGCCTTTCTTCACCATTTTAAATCATTTTTTGGAGCTTTTTGGGGGATTTTGAAGAGGGAACTTCATTGAGGTAAGATTTTTGAACATAAAACTCGTTCCTATGGTGTTATTTCATTGATTAGGCTTGAGATTTATGGAAATTTGTGGGTAAATATTGAAGAAACTAGGGCTTGAAATTGGAGACCTAGAATTTGGGATTAGAGGGGTCATTTGTGGTTGGATTTTGGTAAATTTGATATGCATGAACTCGTGGGAAGATAAGGATTCCATTAATGTTAATATTGTCAGATTCCAAGACTTCAGCCTGGGGGTCGGGTCTGGTTAATTTCGGGATTCATGTTGTAATTTGATTATTGTCACATGGGCTTCGTTCCCTTAGCATATTTTGACGTCATGATTCTGATTTTGGATAGATTCGACGCGTGTTAAGGCCGATTCGAGAGGCAAAGGCATCGCGGGCTAGATTTTGGACCGGATAGAGGTAAGTAATGATTGTAAATGCTGTCCTGAGGGTATGAAACCCCGTATATCACATCGTTGTGCTAGTTTGAGGTGACGCACACGCTAGATGACGAGCGTGGGTTCTTTCACCGTTGGGCATTCTGACTTAGTTCGTCCCGTATGACTGTTTAACTGCGTATTGATTGAAAACTGTTTGATATCATAATGTTTTTGGATGAATGCCATATTGGGCCTCGTGCCAACTGTTTGGACCCTTAGGGAATTTTACTACTATTCCTCACTGTTTTGACTTCGTATTTGTACTCAGTCATGCTATATTCTAGTGTTTTCACAACTCAGCCATCTTTACTCATTTTTTATATTTTAAATGATATTTTGGGCTGAGCATCATATTTTACTGTTGCCCGTGTGGCTTGTGAGATTCTGACTGAGTAAGGCTGAGGGCCTATGTTGTGAGGATACTATAGGATCGGGCTGCGCACCGCAGCAGTATTATACTGATTCATGATTATGAGGCCGAGGGCCTGAGTTGTTACGCCACAAGGTGGCTCGATATGAGGCAGAGAGCCTGTTTGGTTATGCCACGAGATGGCTTGTTATTGCGCTTGGGCCGTATGGGCCCCCTCCCAGAGTCTGTACACCCCCAATAAGCGCGAGTACCCAGTTTGTGATGTGATATAACCCGAGGGGCTGATGTTGTACCATGTTATTGCCCGAGGGGCTGATATGAGTGATTGTGAGATAGCCCGAGGGGTTGGTTCTGTTGGTATCTTGCCCGAGGGGCTGATTTGTGTTTCTATCTTTTATCCATGTTTTCATTCACTCATTTGAAACTGCTGAAAAGTTTTTTAAAATGGCTTTACTAAACTGAGATGTGTTTTAAGAGTTTTACTACTATATTGCATTGTTCTGAATATATACTGTTTTGTGGTAGAATTATGCTGTGTTATACGTGTTTTCTTACTACTCAGCTGCCTTTACTTTTATTACTTACTGAGTGGTCGTACTCACATTATTTCCTGCACCCTGTGTGCAGATTCAGGAGTCTCGGGTCACGCTAGTGAGGGCTGATTTGCTTTCCAGCAGGCTTGTTCAAAGTTGACTAGGTAGCTGCTCGGTGTCCGCAGCCCAGTGCTTCTCCTTCCTACTTTTTTTCACTTGTTCTAGCTTTGTATTAGACTGTGTAGTCTTTTCATACTCTTAGACGGATGTTAGATGCTCATGACTGGTGACTCCCCGATGTCGGGCTGTGTTGCTTCCGCATTTGCTTTGTTTCACTCTATTTTGGGATTTATCATTTATTAATGACTTGATTATGAATTATTATAACTGTTAATTGATTTGGGGTTTGTATCGGCTGGCCTTGGTTCACGAGAGGCGTCATCACGATCGGTTCTGGTTTGGGGTCGAGACAAGTTGGTATCAGAGACTAGGTTACATAGGTCTCACGAGTCATGAGCAGGTTTAGTAGAGTCTCGCGGATCGGTAAGGAGACGTCCGTATATATCCTCGGGAGGCTGCAAAACCTTTAGGAAAACATCATATTCTTGAAATTCTTGTCGTGCGAATCTGTTGATCCGAGTACTAAACTTCTGTTATTCTATTCTCTCACAAATAGTGAGGAATCGAGCGACCGGCCAGGATGGATGACCACCAGTACCACTAGCTGGGGCCACTACAGGCCAAGGATGCGGTCGAGGCCGTGGTATGGGCAGAGGTGTGGCCCGCATAGCAGCTAGGGCAGCACCTGCATATCCACCAGCCGCCCCAGTTAAGGATCAGGTCCCAGTGTGGACGCTCCAGCAGCACCAGCTCAGGCACCAGCTGTGCCCATTGTGATTCTAGGTCTTCAGGAGACCTTGGCCCAGATCTTGACCATGTGCACGAGTCTTGCTCAGGCGGTCGTAGTTTTTACTGCCGCAGCCACTTCTCAGGCCGGGGGAGGCACTCAGACTGCCGCCGCCCGCACATCCGAGCAGGTTTTCCAGGGATTGCAGACACCGAAGGCACTGCTAGTTCAGTCGATGGCAGCTGCTCAGGGTTATGTAGCTCCGATTATGCCAGAGGACGAGAAGTGCAAATTGGAGAGGTTTGGCAGACTCCAGCCTCTGACTTTCAGTGGTGCAGAGGGCGAGGATGCCTAGGGTTTCTTGGACAGATGTCAGAGGATTCTTCGCACCGCGTGTATTCTGGAGACCAGAGGGGTCGCATTCACGACTTTTCAGTTTACTGGAGCTGCCTTCACTTGGTGGGAGGCATATGAGAGGCGTAGGCCTGTTGGTGCGACGCCCCTTACCTGGCAGCAGTTCTTCGCTCTCTTTTTGGAGAAGTATGTGCCATAATCCCACAGGGAGGAGCTGCGTAGGCAGTTCGAGCGGTTGCGATAGGGAAACATGATTGTGACACAGTACGAGATGAGGTTCTCCGAGTTAGTTCGTCATGCTATTTGGTTGGTTGCTATGGATAGAGAGAGAATCAGGAGGTTCATTAATGGCCTCACGTATCAGCTTCGGATTCTCATGACCAGGGAGAGAGTTTCAGGTGCTACGTTTGAGGAGGTTGTTGATATCGCTCATAAGATTGAGTCAGTTCATCGCCAGGAGTGAGAGGAGAGGGAGGCCAAGAGGCTTCGAGGATCTGGTAGTTTTGGGGGTGCTCCTTCGAGAGGTCAGTTTCAGCACGGCAGAGGCCGCCCATTCAGGCATGCTCAGTCAGCTCACCTAGGTTATCGTAGGGAATCATCGGGCCATGGTTCTCACAGTTCTCAGCAGGGTCATTCCTCACTCAGTGCCCTTCCAGCCCAGGGTTCGTCCCGTGCTCCATTAGTTCAGGACTCTTCTATGCCAGGTGCGTCTGCTAGTCATTCTAGTGCTAAAGGTCCCCTTCAGTCCCCGTCTCCGGCACCAGGGAGTTGTTATGAGTGTGGAAAGTTGGGACATATGTGGAGGCAGTGTCCTCGTCTCCTTGGGGGTTCATCTCAGTAGAGGAGTCAGCCATCGACTTCGGCACCAGTTACTTCACCATCCACCCAGCCAGCTAGGGGTGGAGGACAGTCATCTAGGGGTCGCCCAAGAGGGGAAGGTCGATCTGGTGGTGGTCAGGCCCGTTTCTATACACTCCCAGCTAGACCTGATGCGGTTGCTTCAAATGCGGTGATTATAGGTATTGTCCCAGTCTTCCACAGAGATGCCTCTGTGTTATTTGATCCTGGCTCTACTTTCTCTTATGTGTCATCTTATTTTGCCCATTATCTGGATACACCCTGCGAGTCTCTCGTTTCTTTGTTCATGTCTCTACTCCGGTGGGCGATACTAATGTGGTAGACCATGTATATCGGTCGTGCGTTGTGTCTATTGGGGGTCTGGAGACTCAAGTGGATCTTCTGTTGTTATGTATGGTAGACTTCGATGTGATAGTGGGCATGGATTGGTTATCTCCATGTCGGGCTATTTTGGACTGTCATGCCAAGACATTGACGTTAGCTATGCCGGGTGTGCCACGGATTGAGTGGTGAGGTTTGTCTGATTATGTTCCCAGCAGGGTATTCTCATTCTTGAAGGCTCAGCGTATGGTTGGGAAAGGTTGTCTTTCATACTTAACATTTGTGAGGGATGTCAGTGCAGAGACTCCCAACATTGATTATGTTCCAATCGTGAGGGATTTTCTCGATGTGTTTCCTGCAGACCTATCGGGCATGCCACCGGATAGGGATATCGATTTTGGTATTGATCTGGTGCCGGGCACTCAGCCTATTTCTATTCTACCGTATCGTAGGCACTAGCGGAGTTGAAGGAGCAGCTTTAGGAGCTCCTCGATAAGGGGTTCATTCGTCCTAGTGTTTCGCCGTGGGGTGCACCTGTTCTATTTGTGAAGAAGAAGGATGGCACCATGATGATGTGCATTGATTACAGGCAGTTGAACAAGGTCACAATTAAGAACAAGTATCCCCTGCCTCGCATTGATGATTTGTTCGACCAACTTCAGGGAGCGAGGGTGTTCTCCAAGATGATCTCCATTCAGGGTATTACCAGCTGAAGATCAGGGACTCAGATATTCTTAAGATAGCCTTCAGGAACCGATATAGTCATTATGAGTTCCTTGTGATGTCTTTTGGGCTGACAAGTGCCCCATCAGCATTCATGCATTTGATGAACACCGTGTTCCGGTCTTATCTCGAGTCGTTCGTTATTGTTTCCATTGATGATATTCTGGTATAACCGCGTAGTCAGGAGGAGCACGCAGAGCATTTGAGAGTGGTGTTGCAGAGATTAAGGGAGGAGAAGCTTTATGCAAAGTTCTCCAAATGTGAGTTTTGGCTCAGTTCAGCGGCTTTCTTGGGGCACGTGGTGTCCAGCGAGGGTATTCAGGTTGATCCAAAGAAGATAGAGGCGGTGCCCAGACCGTCCTCAGCCACAGAGATTCGTAGTTTTCCTGGTTTGGCGGGTTATTACCGTCGGTTCATTCATGGGTTTTCATCTATTGCATCACCCTTGACCAAATTGACTCAGAAGGGTGCTCCATTTTAGTGGTCGGATGAGTGTGAGGTGAGCTTCTAGAAGCTCAAGACTGCCTTGACCACAGCTCCAGTGTTAGTTTTGCCATCAGCTTCAGATTCATATACAGTGTATTGTGATGCTTCGAGAGTGGGTATTGGATGTGTGTTGATGCAGGAGGGCAGAGTTATTGCTTATGCTTCTCGTCAGTTGAAGCCCCGTGAGAAGAATTACCCAGTTCATGATCTTGAGTTGGCTGCCATTGTTCACACATTGAAGATTTGGAGGCATTATTTGTATTGTGTGTCTTGTGAGGTATTTAATAATCATCGTAGCCTCCAGCACTTGTTCAAGCAGAAGGATCTCAATTTGAGGCAGCGGATATGGTTGGAGCTGCTAAAGGATTATGATATTACTATCTTGTACCATCCCGGGAAGGCCAATATAGTGGTCGATGCTTTGAGCCGGAAGGCGGTGAGTATGGGTAGTTTGGCATATATTCCTATTGGGAGAGACCTCTTGCAGTTGATGTTCAGTCCTTCGCCAATCGGTTCGTGAGGCTGGATATTTCGGAGCCCAATCGGGTATTGGCTTGTGTGATTTCTCTGTCTTCCTTATTTGATTGCATCAGAGAGCGTCAGTATGATGATCCTCATTTGCTTGTCCTTAAGGACAGGGTTCAGCACGACGATGCCAGAGATGTGACCATTGGTGATGATGGGGTATTGAGGATGCAGGACCGGATATGTGTGCCCAATGTGGATGGTCTTCGGGAGTTTAGTCTACATGAGGCTCATAGCTCGCGGTATTCTATTCATCTGTGTACCGTGAAGATGTATCAGAATCTGAGATAGCATTATTGGTGGAGAAGAATGAAGAAGGACATTGTAGGATTTGTATCTCGGTGTCTCAATTGTCAGCTGGTGAAATATGAGCATCAGAGATCGGGTGGCTTGCTTCAGCGGATGGACATTTCAGAGTGGAAGTGGGAGCAAATCACCATGGACTTCATAGTTGGGCTCCCACAGACTTTGAAGAAGTTCGATGCTATTTGGGTGATTGTGGATTGGCTGACCAAGTCCGCGCACTTCAATCCTGTGTGTACTACCTATTCTTCAGAGCGCTTGGCAGAGATATATATCCGAGAGATTGTTCGTTTGCATGGTGTCCCAGTTTCCATCATTTCAGATAGAGGTACTCAGTTTACTCAGTTTTGGAGGTCGGTACAGCAAGAGTTGGGTACTCAGGTTGAGTTGAGCACAGCTTTTCACCCTCAGACGGACTGGCAGTCCGAGCGCACTATTCTGATATTAGAGGACAGGTTGCGCGCTTGTGTCATTGATTTTGGAGGGTCATGGGATCAGTTTCTACCGCTCGCAGAGTTTGCTTATAACAACAGTTACCAGTCGAGTATTCAGATGGCTCCATATGAGGCTTTGTATGGGAGACAAAGTAGATCTCCGGTCGGTTGGTTTGAGCCGAGCGAGGCTAGGCTATTGGGTACAGACTTAGTGCAGGATGCTTTAGACAAGGTGAAGGTGATTAAGGAGAGGCTTCACAGCCAGTCGAGACAAAAGAGTTATGCTGACAGGAAGGTTCGGGATGTGTCCTACATGGTTGGTGAGAAAGTTCTGTTGAAGGTTCCACCCATGAAGGGTGTTATGAGATTTGGAAAGAAAGGTAAATTGAGTCCTCGGTTCATTGGGCATTTTGAGGTACTTCGGAGGATTGGGGAGGTGGCTTATGAGCTTGCTTTGACACCCAGCTTGTCGAGTGTACATCCGGTATTTCATGTTTCTATGCTTCGAAAATATATTGGCGATATGTCTCATGTATTGGATTTCAGCGCGGTTCAGTTAGATGATGATTTGACTTATGATGTGGAGCTAGTAGCTATTTTGGGGTGTCAGGTTCGAAAGTTGAGGTCAGAGGATATAGCTTCAGTGAAGGTGCAGTGGAGAGGTTGTCCCATGGAGGAGGATACCTGGGAGACCGAGCGGGAGATACGGAGCAGATATCCTCTATTCGAGGCTTCAGGTATGTTTCTTGACCCGTTCGAGTACGAACATTTGTTTAAGAGGGGGAGGATGTAACGACCCGGCCGATCATTTCATGTGTTACCGCTCCATTTCCCCCATTCCTGCTTCTTATTGTCTTGTTTAGTTGTATTATGTACTATCGGGTTGGTTGGCTCGAGTTCGGAGAGGTTTTGGTAAGGTTTGAGACACTTAGTCTCTTTTGAGTAAGCTTAAGTTGAAAAAGTCAACCGGATGTTGAATTATGTGAAAAAGGGCTTGGAAGTGAATTCCGATGATTCAGATAGCTTCGGGAGGTGAGTTGAGACTTAGGAGTGTGATTGGAATGTGTTTGGGAGGTCCGGAGTAGCTTTAGGCTTGAATTGGCGAAAATGGATTTTTGGCGTTTTTCCGGTTGATAGGTGAGATTTTGATCTAGGGGTCGGAATGGAATTCCGAGAGTTGCAGTAGGTCCGTTGTGTCATTTGGGATGTGTGTGCAAAATTTCAGGTTATTCAACGAGGTTTGATAGACTTGTTGATCGGAAGCGGAATTTGGAAGTTTTTGGAATTCTTAGGCTTGAATCCGATATAATATTGGTGTTTTGATGTTGTCTTGAGCGTTCTGATGTTTGGAACAAGTTCGAATGAGGTTATGGGATATGTTGGCATGTTGGGTTGAAGTCCGAGGGCCTCGAAATGGATTCGGATGGTTGATGGAGAGTTTGGAGTTGTGGAGATGTTGTAGAATTTTTTTGCTCCTATTGTTTCCGCACCTGCGGATTGGGGACCGCAGGTGCGATTCCGCAGATGCGCAGAAAGGACCGCAGATGCGGCCAAAGACGTGAAGGGCAGGAGCCGCAGATGCGGAGAGCTGAGCGCACTTGCGATGGAGCAGGTGCGGGTATTTGCCGCAGATGCGGTTTTTGGCGGATAAGTGAATTCCGCTGGTGCGACCCATTGATCGCAGGTGCGGTCACGCAGGTGCGTGTTTGAGGCCGCACGTGCGGTATTCCTGGACCAGAAAGTATATAAACCCTCCTTCGCAACTTTCAGCCTTTCTTCACCATTTTAAATTGAATTTTGGAGCTTTTTGAGGGATTTTGAAGAGGGAATCAGAGGGAACTTCATTGAGGTAAGATTTTTGAACATAAAATTTGTGGGTAAATATTGAAAAAACTGGGGCTTGAAATTGGAGACCTAAAATTTGGGATTTGAGGGGTCATTTGTGGTTGGATTTTGGTAAATTTGATATGCATGAACTCGTGGGAAGATAAGGATTCCATTGATGTTAATTTTGTTAGATTCCGAGACGTGGGCTCGGGGGTCGCGTTTGGTTAATTTCGGGATTCGTGTTGTATTTTGATTATTTTCGCATGGTCTTCGTTCCCTTACCATATTTTGACGTCATGATTCTGATTTTGGATAGATTCGACGCGTGTTGAGGCCGATTCGAGAGGCAAAGGCATCGCGGGCTAGAGTTTGGACCGGATAGAGATAAGTAATGATCGTAAATGCTGTCCTGAGGGTATGAAACCCCGGATATCACATCGTTGTGTTACTTTGAGGTGACGCACATGCTAGATGATGAGTGTGGGGGTCGTGCACCATTGGGGATTGTGACTTAGTTCGTCCCGTATGACAGTTTAACTGTGTATTGATTGAAAACTGTTTGCTATCATCATGATTTTGGCTGAATGCCATATTTGGGCCTCGTGCCAATTGTTTGGACCCTTAGGGGATCTTACTACTATTTCTCACTATTTTGACTTCGTATTTGTACTCAGTCACGCTATATTCTACAGTTTTCACAACTCAGCCATTTTTATTCGTTTTTGATATTTTAAATGATATTTTGGGCTGAGCATCATGTTTTATTGTTGCCCCTGTGGCTTGTGAGATTCTAACTGAGTAAGGATAAGGGCCTGTGTTGTGAGGATACTATGGGATTGGGCTGCGCGTCGCAGCAGTATTATACTGATTCATGATTATGAGCCCGAAGGCCTGAGTTTTTACGCCGCAAAGTGGCTCGATTTGAGGCCGAGAGCCTGTTTGATTATGCCATGAGATGGCTTGTTATTGCGCTTGGGCCGTAAGGCCCCCCCCACTCCACCCCCTCCCCTCACCCCCCGAGTCTGTACACCCCCAGTGAGCGCAAGTACCCAGTTTGTGATGTGATATAGCCCGAGGGGCTGGTTCTGTTGGTATCTTGCCCGAGGGGCAGATTTGTGTTTCTATCTTTTATTCCTGTTTTCATTCACTCGTTTGAAACTGTTGAAAAGTGTTTTATAATGGTTTTACTGAATTGAGATGTGTTTTAAGAGTTTTACTGCTTTATTGCATTGTTCTGAATATATATTGTTTTGTGGTAGCATTATGCTGTGGTTTACGTGTTTTCTTACTGCTCAGCTGCCTTTACTTTTATTACTTACTGAGTTGGCGTACTCACATTACTCCCTGCACCCTGTATGCAGATTCAGGAGTCTCGGGTCATGCTAGTGAGGGCTGATTTGCTTTCCAGCAGGCTTGTTCGGAGTTCACTAGGTAGTTGTTCGGCGTCCGTAGCCCAGTGCTTCTCCTTCCTATCTTTATTTCACTTGTTCTAGCTTTGTATTAGACTGTGTAGTCTTATCATACTTTTAGACGGATGCTAGATCCTCATGACTAGTGACACTCCGATGTCGGGCTGCGTTGCTTCCGCATTTGTTCTATTTCACTCTATTTTGGGATTTATCACTTATTAATGACTTGATTATGAACTATTATAACTGTTAATTGATTTGGGGTTTTGTGTCAGATGGCTTTGGTTCAGGAGAGGCGCCATCACGACCTGTTCCGGTTTGGGGTCGTGACAATTACGCTGATTTCTCTGGTAATCAAGTTTTATTCTCTGATTTTCTCTCTTTCCTCTGGTTTTCCATAAACAAAGGTTTTGAAAATTTTTTGCAAACAATTAACTACAATTGTATTGAATTTCGCAACATAATATCAAAATTAGTTATTATGCTTCAGCTAAATGGTCACTGGGATAGTGTTGGGAGATAGAAAGACTTTGATGTTGATGGAATAGTAGTCAGTGAAGATTCAAATTATAGTCAATTGAATTCCGCAATTGCAGAGCATCTAATGATCGATACCTCAGCAAAAATCATTGAAATCAAATACACTGAGTAAAAGAATGCCTTGTTAGATTTTTTAGAATAAAGTGATAAACATAAATATTAGCGGGAAATAAGAAGAGAGTGATACATGGATGACAACGGTAGATACAGTATTACAGAGACTATAGTCAAGTGAAAAAAAATACGAGAGGTGACATGTCTTGAGACCACAAAAGAGTATAGGCCATACAGTTATATTATCATTTCGAGAAATAAGTTTGTGACTCCAACGCGACTACAAGAAAGAAAAGTTAGACCCCAGAAAAATAGAAATCAGTGTGGATTTATGAACAAGATAAACTAAACATGAATTAGGGACTGTGTGGTTTGATAATTGTCGACATCATGAGAATTCAGATTGCGTTCCGACAATAATAGAATGGACAACAGAAGAAGATCCACGATAAATTCAGAGAATGGTCATTCAGGAAGATGCTTCCCTAAAGCAAGCAATGTGCGCAAAGTTAAGCTTAAGGGACTATATGTGCCAGCTACACCAAGTGTCACCCTCGCAAGTAAGGAAATTTGTTATCCTTGGTACAAAAGGATTACCGCAAGACGAGTAAGGGTTATCGATGATGTGAAAAGACGCCAAAGATGAAGGTGTAAAACATTTATACGTAGATCCTCGTAGCTCAAAATTTTAGTACTCCCCTAAAAGGGGGAATATGGAGTGATGTGGCATTAACTCAGAATTAAGTGGTTCTAGTAATAATAGAATAGTAAAGGAAGAGTGCGATTAGAAAAATGAAAAAGGGATGATATTACACTTATTCGAAGCCTATAGATATGCTACGATTCCATAACATTGTGCAAACACGACGTCAAGGAAAGAAAGTAAGGGTCCCTGCCCGATATGTTATCGATAGATAAAGAGCCAGTGCGAGACGCAAGTTAAGACAAAGGAAATAACCCAAGAAAGATTACACTGAATATTGATATGAAAATTGGCCAACGAGTAGTTAGTAATTGATTCAGGAAGAGCCTAGTTATGGCTAAACATGAGGTTATAGACACTCAACAGATCGTGCAGATAAACATAGTAAAACCCAATATAGTGAATTCAGCTCGCAGTAATGTCATTGTAATACTTGAGAAATATTCAGATGGGAGTTGGGGTAGTTAAAGGTACTGTATGAGTATTATGGGAATAAAAGAGAGTGTCGTTGGAAAGACAATCAAAATATCAGTTCAGAAGCAACCCTACAAGCACAAGGGCGTGGAAGTAAGTAACTACGGATAGTTATAGGCAAGGAAGGACATCAAAAGGTCCGTCGAATACACAATGTAATAAGCTCACATCTTTACAAGAGTCAGAGGATCCTCCCTAAATACTACAATGAAAGACTATCTGAGGAAGTAAGGAAGAAGGCTTCAACCTAAGCTCAGTAACCTAAGGAGGAAGTGGTCTTATAACAACAGTCTCACAACAACATTGTATGCACTCCATAAGAAAATGGCATCTACCGTGGCTAATGAATGGAAAGTAAAATCAGAAGTGATATTAAAGATCATATGAGTTTTATGGAATTCCAATGTGTGGGAAACTAAGCTAAGATAAGTATGCACGCAACAAGAGGGAGAAGGACCAGGAAAAGTAATTGCTTACATTTAAAAAAAAAGATGAGAAGGAACGAAAGAATTATTCGATAAATGACCCAGAGTACGTTATGAACGCACTTAAGAGTTCAGAGTTTTAGACATGCAACATATATGTTAACAATCATGCAGACATAGAAGACTCTGGTATAAGTTAAAAGAAAGAATTGATCCCGGGGCATAGACAAAGGATTGAGTTGTTAGAAGATTGTATCATGGATAGTCCATAATGCCCATGGAAGGCTAAAGTAATAACTAATACCAGGAGTCGTTGATCAGAAGATTGCTTAAGCCTACATAAAGGTTGATCAGAAGGAAGAGGAAACTAAAGAGTTACATCAACTAATTAAATCAGGAGTCTGATTATTGGACCTAGAAAATTATAGAAATCATGATTGAGAACATTGCAGGATCACTCTTAATATCAGAGGTACAAGAGAAAAAGTACAACAACCATATTCCATAACGGCCCTACGATAAAGCTAGTTAGAAAAGTACCAGCCACATAAGAAGTCAGTACGAAGCTCCCACCGGATTGTGGATGCACTAGAGGTGCAACTATTATAATAGAGCTTCAAGTTATGGACGTGAAATATACCTATGTAGAAGGGACGTCATGAAAGAAATAGAAGATACGGTGCAAGAATTTAAGGTAGTAAGGTAAAGGTGAACAACGTACAAAATACTCAAATGCAGAAGGTTTTGAATAGTCCATACTTCGGAAAAAAGGCTAGAAGCGCGGGGATTCGGTATCTAGGAATAATAGCGGCATTGTCAGTAGCATATCTTCCATCCTATGGTTTCTAGGTACCGAGAGATCTAGCCAAGAGAGTAAAGAAGAGTTAGAGACAATGTGATGTCTTGCTTGATGTTCCAGAATAACATAAGGAAATCTATGATTCAAGCAAGTTGAAGGAAGGTTGTGAATAGTATAAATAGATATGTATAGGTCGCAAGCTAAAGTATAATAAAGCGACAAGGTCTTATGACAGGAGTAAGGTTGAGAAAGGGCGAGTGAGAAGGTGACAAGAATGGATAAGTCCTCGGAATTAAGACCATGAAAATAAGAGAGCTAATGATTTCTCTAAGTTATAGAAAGTCCAGTATAGCTTGAGTGAACTCAAAGGAATCTAAGACTAATAGCATCTAGAAAAAAATGGAATGCTACCTGATAGTGGAATGAGGGTGTGATTGTGATAGATAAAGGATGACGTTTGCGCCCTCGATTGAGTAATGACTTGAAGAGGATTTCATGAATTCTACGGGATTAAAATACCCATGTAAGGTTAGTCATATTGGGATGCTATAAAATACGGTCATGGAAGTATAATATCGTCTGTAGGTGGATCAATCTAATTACTCCAGATGTACCTGATGAAACGTGAGCCCTAGCGGCAGTGTTACATAAGAGATCAAATTGTCAGTGGTATATGATAGATCAACATTAAGGTGAATCAACAATGGATGGACAAAAGTCACAAAATATGAGGTGAGATTAGGCTGTCATTCTTAAGATGAACAGTAATGTGGAAGCATTAAAGGACATAGATTTATACATATGGGATAAGCAACGAATGTAACCTAAAGTTTGGTATTAGACCTCCGTAACGATAAATCGAGGTAAGATTTATGGTATATTATGACCTACTTAGATGCATTAAAGTCACACGGATAGATAACCGGGCCTATGAAATAAGATATAGCAATATTCGTAAGTTCGACAAAGTACCGAGCGAAGAACTTCAGTATACCTATAGATTCCCAGAGGGACATCTTGTCAAGCTCTGTATATGTTTACAAAGTGAGGCCTAGAGATGAGCTAAAAACTGGAGAAAAAAGGGGAGAAGAGTCATATAGTCGCACTTACAAGATTAGAGTAGTACAGGCCGCATGATAGAAGGTAACAACAGTTACGAGATTGGAAGGATTCCGACTACAATTCGTGGTGTCAGAAGAGGCCTAAAGGGGGGAATGCCCTGGCCTTTGGAATTATCCACAGAACAGTTGCCTTGATGGCAACGAGATTACTAAAGTATCCGGAAGACATAACTTTTGAAAATGATAAGTGCATCAGTCAACATTCGAGGACAAATATTCCAAAGGGGGGATGATGTTACACCCCATGTTTCGTATGTGAAAGTACGCCATAAGTAAATTGATGGAAGCTCGAAAATGAGAGGTTACATCCTGCATCTTCGTATGATAAAGTTTTGTCATAAGTTAATCGACGCAAGTTCGGGAATGAGATTATTTTGAGATTATAAGTATTATGCTATTTCAAACAAGTGATGAGTAAATTCGTACAGACTTCGAGGGTAAGCAAATCGGAAAAAAATGAATTTCATCGATGTTTGACATTTTGAGATAAAATACGGTCCAAGCTACAATACCTCGTATTTATGGACTAGTGTCATACAAGATACCACATGACCATGATAGCAAGGTGCATAAAGTGTGTTAAAAGTGAGTAGAATTTTAAGTAATTTGAGATAATTCTTAATTATGTGGGTATATAGGAGATTAACAAATTAATTAAGGAATAAGTGGATAATATTTTGGATAAGCCTTATAAAAAAAATCAACGTGGCAGCAAACCTTTTACAAATGAATGACTCTTAATTCATTTGATAAGGTGTCTTATTTGGAGGCTAAGTCATCACCTTAGTGGGGCCCACACCCACTAAGGTATAAGACTTTTCTATTTCACAAAGAGAAGTGAGAATTAAACAAAATAACCTCCCTACATCATTAAAAGGAATGGAAATGCTTGCTAGAGATTCGGATGGAACTCTCCAAGAAGAATTCATGTGAACCTTTACAATGCTATTGCAACGTGAATTACAAATTCTAAGGGAGCACGAAAATCTTTCTCAAGAATATCATACGGATTTTCCTCTACTTCGATCCATCGTTACATGTTTTGCCGCAGTTAACGTGTTAGAGGAATTGTCAAGAGAATCGGTTCAGGTATGTTAAGGCTATCCCTTCTTTCTTTTGGAATGATCTATACGAGACAAACGAAACGGGCAAATATACAATTTTCATAAAAGACTCTGTTCATAGAAATACTAGAGATGCTTATGTTCTTGATCCACATGTGTCATATTATTCTATCATCTGTTCATGGGTCTCAGAAAATACGTAAGTTAATAAAGTTTATTTCATGATATTAATCAATGGCATAATGGTTTTATGACACTCCGAAAGATTTTATTGACGTATTTCTCATGTATTGCATTCATTTACATTGACCAATGATCAGATGGCGTTATATATGCGTATATATATATATATATATATATATATATATATATATATATATATATATATATATATATATATATGGAAAAAGGTTACGGTATTATATACGCACCACCGCCTAATCAGCTGGTATACGTTGATGATTTGCCGAGAGTGGCCGAGATGATATTATGGGATGCCCTCAGAGGCTTGATGATATTATGAAAGAATATACCCATGCATGGTATGATATTTATACGCATATGCATGACATTATAATATTAATTGATTCACAGAGCTATTCAGATATACATGTTGAGTCTTTTACTCCATGTTTCTCTCATGTCTATTGTTTACTTATTTTCATTCCTTACATTCTCGGTACATTATTTGTACTGACGTCTCTTTTGCCTGGGGACGCTGTGTTTCATGCCCGTAGGTCGGATAGACAGGTTGAGAGTCCTCCAAGTAGGCTATCAGCTTAGTGGAAGATGTTGGTGCGCTCCATTTGCTACGGAGTTGCTTATTTAGTTAGTATGATTTAGACATGTATTGATTGGTATGTCGGGCCCTGTCCCGGCCTTATGACGTTTATGTACTCTTAGAGGCTTGTAGATATATGTCATGTATATGAAATATTGTGTGGCCTTGTTAGCCTATGAATAGTGTACGAGTGATTATTTTGGCCTTATAGACCCATACGTCACATGTATAAGTCAGTATATCGGCTTGCGTCATTTTATGTCAAGTGTTCTCTCATGTTTTATTCTTGTTACCTCATATGGCCTTATAGCCCATATACCCATATTGATATAATGAGATAGATACTTTACGATGGTACTCGGTTGATTAAGGGCACCAGGTGCAGGTGGCCGTCGCGGCCCATCGGTTTGGGTCGTGACAACTACTCACTTTAAAGACACCTTATACACCTTACTATCATGGTCATGTGGTATCTTGTATGACACTAGTCCATAAGTATCGGGTATTTTAGCTCGAGCCATATTTTATCCCAAAATATCAAACTTCGACGAAAAATCATTTTCTTCGATTTGCTTACCATCTCACCTTCATGAATTTACTCATTACATGTTTGAAATAGCATAATGCTTATAATCTCCAAATAATCTTCTCCTTGAACTGAGGTCAATTATCTTACGACAATTTCACGTATAATACTACAGGGTGTAACATCGTCGTAATATAATACTGTGAAGCGTGACATCATCGTAATGTAATACTGCAGGGCGTACATCATCGTAATATAATATTGCGGGGCGTAACATCATCGTAATATAATACTGCGGGACATAATATCAACGTAATACTGTGGGGCGTAACATCATTCCCCCCTTTGGAACATTCATCCTCGAGTGTTGACTGATGCACTTATCATTCTCATAACCCATAGCTCTTGTGAATACTTTAATATTCTCCCTTCCATTTAGGCAACTGTTCTTTGAATAAATCCAAAGGCCAAGGCATTCCCCCCTTTAGGCCTCTTTCTCATACCACGACTTGTGATCGGAATCCTCCCAATCTCGTAACTGTTGCTACCTTCTATCATGCAGCCTGTACGACTCTGACCTTGTAAGTGCGCCTATGCGATTCTTCTTTCCTTTTTCCTACAATTTTTATCCATTACTGAAGTTCTTCGCTCGGTACTTTGTCGAACTTACGAATATTGTTATATCTTGTTTCATAGACCCGGTTATCCATCCGCATGATTTTACTGCATCTAGGTAGGTCATATTGTATCATAACTCTTACTTCGGTTTATCGTTACTGAGGTCTGCTATCAAACTCCAAGTTACTCTCTTGCTGCTTATCATATATGTATACATTTATGTCCTTTAATGCTTCTTCATTACTATTCATCTTAAGAATGATGGTCTAATCTCATCTCATACTTTGTAACTTTTATCCATCCGTTGTAGATTCACCTTAATACCGATAACTTGACCTCTTATGTAACACTGCCACTAAGGCTAGGTCTCATCGGGGAACATCTGAAATGATTAGAATGATCCACCTGGTGGCGACACCATGCTTCCATAACCGTATTTCATAGCATCCCAACGTGATTCATCCTATGGGAGTTATTCAGATCCCGTACAACTCATGAAATCACCCGTGTTTTTTTTTTTCAAATCGTTACTCAATCGAAGTCCCAAACATCATCCTTTATCTATCACAATTACACCATAATTCTATTACCAGGGCAGCATTCGATCTCTTCTAAATGTTATTAGTCTTAGACTCCTTTGAGTTTATTCGGGCTACACTGAGCTTTTATAACTTAGAGAAACCCATTATCTCTCTTGTTTTCATGGGCTGAATCCCGAGGACTTATCCATTCTTGTCACCTTCTCACTTGTCTTTCCTTATCCTCACTCATGTCTTCTTAAAACTGTGTCGCTCTACCATTCTTTAGCTTGTGACTGACACATATCCATTTATATTTCTTGCAACATTCCTTCAACTTGCTTGCACCATAGATTTCCTTATGTTGTTCTGCAATGTTAAGCGAGACATCACATCATCTCAAACTCTTCTTTACTATTTTAACTAGAACACTCGATACCTAGAAACCATAGGATGGAAGATACGCCACTAATGAGACGACTATCCTTCCTGGATACTGAATCCCGCGCTTCTAGCCTTATACCCGAAGTAAGGACTATTCACAATCTTCTGCATTTGAGTATCTCGTACATTGTTCACCTTTACCTTACTACCTTAAAATCTTGCATCGTATCTTCTATCTCTTTCATGACCTCCCTTCCACATAGGTATAATTGACATCCATAACTTGAAGCTCCATTATAACACTAGCACCTCTGGTGCATACATAATCCGGTGGGAGCTTCATACTGACTTCTTATAAGGCTGGTACTCTTCTAACTGGCTTTATCTTAGAGCCGTTTTAGAATATGGCTCTCTCTTGTACCTTTGATATTAAGAGTGATCCTGCAGTGTTCTCAATCACGGGGTCTACAATTTTCTGGGTCCAATAACCAGACTCCTGATTTACTTAGTTGATGTAACTCTTTAGTTTCCTCTTCCCACTGATCAACCTTTATGTAGGCTTAAGCTATCTTCCGATCTGAGGCTCATGATATTGGTTATTACTTTAACCTTCCATGGATGCTATGGAATATCCATGATACAATCTTCTAACAATCCAATCCTTTTTCTATGACATGGACTCAATTCTTTCTTTTAACTTATACCGGAGTCTTCTACGACTGTATGATTGTTGTCACACCTCCTTTTTACACCCTACCCCGAAGGATAAATGTATAAGGGAGTTTTTCCATTTAAAGTGACATTATTCGAAATGGGATTATTTATTTATTTTTAGAGTCGCCACTTGGGATAGGATTGGCTTTTGGTGTCCCAAGTCACCGGTTTAACTTAAATCCCAAATCGAGGAAAATTGACGACTTCCCAATTGGAGTCTGCGAACCAGAAATTCTGAATAAGGAATTCTGTTGACCCGAGGGAAGGTGTTAGGCACCCCCGGATCCCGTGGTTCTAGCACGGTCGCTTAAATTATTATAAATGACTAAAAATCTAAGTTTTATACATGTTCAAACCTATAGTGCAATTTTATAATTATGTACCGCTTTTAATTATTTTTATGAAAGTGAACGTTGTTTAAAAACGTTTTTTTGGATCACGTCACATGAAATGCACCCGGATCCTCGACACATTCTTATTCAACGTTTTTGGATTTGGATTTGGGTCGCATGAAATGCACACCCGTATTTAAGAAGGTAAAATTATTAAAAAGCGCGCCTAAAGCGACTAACGGGTTATTATCTNTGGGATAGATGGGTCACGATAAATGGACTGCTCGTCTTCTCCGTGGACCACGATTTCCTGATCTTCATATTCGAATTTCACCATTTGGTGGAGGGTGGAGGGTACGGCTCCCGCAGCATGTATCCAAGGCCTTCCCAGAAGAAAATTGTAAGATGTATCCATGTCCAATACCTGGAAAGTCACCTCGAAATCCACCGGGCCTATGGTTAATATCAAATCAATTTCACCGATGGTATCCCTCTTAATGCCATCAAAAGCTCTCACACAAAAGTTATTAGGATGAATCCTTCCTGTCCCGATTTCCATTCTTTGCAATGTGGAGAGTGGGCAGATGTCAACCCCCGAGCCTCCATCCACCATGACTCGCTTGACATAATAACCTTCACACTTGACAGTCAGATGCAAGGCTTTGTTGTGAGCTGCGCCTTCCGGAGGCAAGTCATTTTTACTAAAAGAGAGTTGATTGACGGCGAAGAACCTTTCTGCCATCCTTTCAAGCTGTTCGACTGAAGTTTCAATTGGCACATACGCCTCATTCAAGTTTTCATAAGATCTTCTGATGTTCGGAGGATTTCGTCACCAATGATAGCAGGGACACCTGTTCAGGATGTTTCCTCAATTGATCCACTGTTTCATAATCAGGCATCTTCATTTTCTGGAAGAAGGCTTCTGCTTCTTCAGCTCTTACCGGCTTCTTAGATGGGAAGCGCTTTCGTGTGGCGCTATTTACCTCCTATTCATTTGAATAGTTTTCAACAGGGACTGTTCTTGGAAGTTCTCCCGAAATTTCCTTGCCTTTGTATGTAACCACTATTTTCTGGTAATTCCATGGTACCGTAGAGGGGTCTGTCATTGGCTTCTGTGGTACGTGTCCAATAACCACTGGCTCATTCAGCCGAGGCGGCTTAATTGTCCCCCGTACCACATAAGCTCCTTTTGGCACATACATTTGCGTTCCCCTTTTTACTTCAAACTTCCTTGGAGCACTGACAACTAGTGGTTTTTCTTGGCGTCCTCGCGGAACATAGAGAATTCCATTCTTAGGAGGTTCCATCTCTGCTTTTGTTTCAGGTTTCTTCTCAGGATCAGTTTTGACACTTTTATTCTTCTTCTCCCCTTTCTCCTGCTTCGGGGCTGCCTTGGGCTTCCTTTCCATATCGGCAATAGCAATTATGGCTTTCAGGGCCGGATCAAATTCCCGATCTTCACAAATCACACCGATTACAGGCCCGTTGTTGTGAGCGGGCAACGGATTATTGGTCACATTCGGGGCTTCTTCATCCCTCAACACTATTTTCCCGTGTTCGATCAAATCTTCCACAGCTTTCTTCAATGTCCAGCAGTTGTCAGTACTATGCCCTTCAGCTCCTGAATGATAGGCACAGCGGACACCTCATTGATAAGCTGGAGATTCCGTGTTCTGCCTGTTTTGGGGGATAGGGTGCAGCAGATTCATCTGAACGAGCTTCGAGAACAGAGTGGAGTAGGGTTCACCAATCGGCGTAAAATTTGGTCGTCTGGGTGGTTCCCGAGGGCGGAAGTTATTTTGTGGTGGTCGGGGATTATGTTGGTTCTGGTAAGGAGGTTGGTTTCTTTGGAATGGAGGTGGATTTCGGTTAGCTTGTGGTTGCGGTCGGCCGAAAGGTTGAGCATTCATGACCGCATAAGGTGGGGGAGCGTAAGCCATATCAGTGTGAGGATAGTAGTGTTGCGGGGTTCTTTCAGAGAACACTGGCCTAGGAGCTCGGTATCTTCTTCCTCCCGATGCTGCCATAACTGTTTCTTCTTTCTTTTTGCCTTTAGCCATTCCCCCAGACCCGCCTTGGATGGCTTGGGAGGTTGCTCTTATGGCAGACTGGCTCAAGAGTCTGCCCGTTTTCAGACATTTTCTACCATTTCTCCGATTTTAATTGCCTCTGCGAAAGGCTTGCCCATGGCTGACATCATATTCTGAAAGTAGTCTGCTTCCTGGGCTTGAAGGAAAACAGTGACCATCTCTACCTCATCCATTGGAGGCTTCACTCTTGACGCCTGTTCGCACCACTTAATTGCATACTCGCGGAAACTATCTGAGGGCTTTTTCTTTAGATTCACCAAGGAGTTCCTATCTGGCGCGATGTCTACGTTGTACTAAAATTGTCGAACAAAGTCTCGGGCCAGATCGTCCCAAATATGCCAACGCGAGACATCTTGGTCCATATACCACTCTGAAGCGATGCCAATTAAGCTTCCCCCGAAATATGCCATCAACAATTCTTCTTTGCCACCGGCTCCCCGTAACTGATTGCAATACTTCTTCAGGTGAGCAATGGGGTCACCGTGCCCGTCATACTTCTCAAATTTTGGTGTTTTGAAACCCGACGGCAAATGTACATGCGGAAACATACATAGGTCTGTGTAGGAGACACTCTTTTGCCCGCTCAAGCCTTGCATATTTTTTAAGCTCTGCTCGAGGCTTCTCATTCTCTTTGCCATCTGATCCTGCTCTGGGGATTTGGGGGTTTTGTCCTGCCCCGGTGTAAGCTCGTATGGTGGCTGCTGAGAGTAGGTATATTGAGTATAATGAGGAGGGTCAGCCTGAAAGACGGGATTTTGGAATGTGAAAATCAAGGGATCGAAAGCATGCTTGGGTAGTGATGGTTGTGTGGTTGCGGAGCAGGGTGGAGCCGTGAATATGTTGGGAGCAGCTCCTGATGGGAACACCTGGGGGCGAACCTCAGAAGGTGTTCCTAGGAAGTGAGCAGTTATGGTAGGTTGCCCCAAAGGAGTGTTTGGATGACTGATGGGGATGTTAGAGGTACCCCCTGTTCTCGGGAACAATTCAGGAAAGCCAGGGATAGCACTTGGAGGCTCCCTGCCATTAGTCCATGCGTCCCACATCTCCATAACTCGGAGACGTAGTATCCGATTTTCTTCAACTGTGGCAGACTCGGAGGCCGGGATCCCTGATATGGGGCTGTCTTCAGTGATGAGAACTGGTGGCAAAGTCATTTCAGACGACATTTCTGTACTTCCTTTTGATCTGGTAAAATACCGATGCGATGCCAATTTACCAAAAACCAACCACCATTTCTAAAAACCTAAGCTGGATATGACAGCAACAAACGGTTAGTTTGAGAAGAGTAACAGATAGGTAATCGCACATTGGGGTGTGATGTACCTATACAGTTAAATGGATGTCTACATGTTTGCAATGGTTGCATGGGTCATCCCCGCTTTTCTTTTCTAATTTCTTTTGATTTCCACTCTTTGTTTTTCTTGCTTTTCTCTTCTCTTTCTGTTTTTCTCTCATTTTTCTCATTTTTCTTTTCTCTCCCTCTTTTCTTTTCTTTCATTCCTTTGCTATGGTTTCTTTCTCTCGGTTTTCTTATTTTCTTTCTTTTTTGTTTTCTTTTCCTCTCTTGTTTTTTCTTTTATTTTATTTCCTCCCTTTTCCTTAGGGTTACGGTCGAATCCTATGGAGATTGCCTACGTATCATGACCCCGCATGAATCAGACCAAGCGTAGTTCTTGCAGATTGGGAATAAAGTAAACAAACTCTTTTGTTTCGATTTTGATTGGGTTTTTTTTTTCTTTTTAATTGTCGAAAGAAAGACTTATAAAGAAAGAAATTTTTTTTTTCGATTTGTTTATTTTTTTTTAAAGAATTTTTGTAAAGAAAGATTTCTAAAGAAGAAAGAAACTTCTTTTGTTTTGAATTTTAACTCCTTTTTGGGATTCCAAAAGACAAACTTTTAAAGGAAATACTTTTTTTTTAACTAAGGAGAAAACTAAGGAAATATCCTGTGCTTATTTTGATGAAAATATTTTTTTGGATTTTTGATTTTTCATTAATTTTTATTTCAAAAACAAAACTCCGGCTTTGCGGATACGGCCTTTCAGCACTTCGGGAAAGAAGATTTTAAGGTTGTGCCCGCTAACCATTGAAAATGACCCAAGGTGGCTGTTCTTGCAAAAACGGCCTTCCGGCGCCCTTTTGGGGACATTCGGCTTATTTTAAGCAAGAATGGCATCACCTGACTTATTTGTGAGAAAAACTAATTTTTTTGTATTTTTGGCTATTTTTGCAAAAGGGTGGTTGGACCCGATGAGGGTTGCCTACGTATCTCACATCCAGTGAGAATCAAACCAGCGTAGTTCGGGCAGATTGGGAATTGAGTATACTATCTCTTTTTTTTTTCTTTTTATAAAACTCAGACCATGAAAGCTTTAAGACAAAAGAAAAACAATTTTGATTTTTTGATTTTTTTTTCTTTGGAATTTTCTAAAAAAAGTGCTTTAAAAGAAGAAAGAGAATTTTTTTTTGGATTTTTGATTTTGATTTTATTTTTGAAAGAAAAACTTCTGAAAATTCCTTTTGTTTTTTATTTGAACTTTGGGAATTTTAAAAGTAAAAAGAAAGTACTTTTTGTTTGAGTTTTTCATTTGTTTTCTCTTTTTCTAAGGGAAAAAAAATATTTTTGGATTTTGGATGTAACCTCTTAATTTTCGAAAGAGGGACTTCTTTAAGAAAAAATATTTTGAATTTCTGAGCTTTTATTTATTTGCAAAAGTACTTCTAAGGAAAAGCAAAAATATTTTTGGACTTCAATTTTTCAAAATTTTTATTGACATTTACAAAAAAAACTTCTAAAGAAGAAAAGAGTATTTTTTGATTTTTGTTTCTGATTTTTTTTTTTGGATCTTTTTTGGAAAAATACTTCAAAATGAAGGAAACCTGTATTTTTGGATTTTGATTTTTATTGATTTTTCTTTTTTCGTATGAAAGAAGGAAACCCTTTTTTTTTCTTTTTTTTGAGTTTAAAAACTACTTTTCTTTTTTTTTTTTTGAATTTTCTAAGGAAAGATTTCTAAAGAAAATATTTTTGGATTTTTTGAAAATTGGGGTCGGAACCGATGAGGTTTGCCTACGTATCTCACATCCGGTGAGAATCAGACCCGCGTAGTTCGGTCAGACTTGCCTAAAACTATTTTGAACAACAATTTTTCTTTCTATGTTTTTCTTGTTTTTCTTTCAAATATTTTTGTCTTTTCCATTTTTCATTTTTTCCAAAATCCGGCAGCATTTCGGTACTATTTGGGCATTGGTTTTTTCTCAAATGGTCACCCTCACTTAGTCCTAACACTGCTTATTTTTCTCAATTTCCACTCATTTAGACAAACCAGTCAACATGCAAAGCCGAGCAAATAAATGCGCAAGTAGCATGTAAGATGCATCAGGATGGTCAATTCATTTCAGGTCACCTGTCCTAGACGGACCCAACCCCTGTGTTGAGTCCCCTAAGTCAAATGCATATGATGCAAACAAACGTCCTACTAGGGATCCGGCATGAGTTTTTGTTTTTCTAGGTTTAAAACCTAGGTTTATTGGTCTAGACCTGGCTTACCCGAGCGGACAACTCGAGCCGAGGGGGAGGCAGCGTACCGGGGGTACAGAAGCTCCGCCGACTTAGCAACTTATCCAAACCTCGTTCTAAATTGGGAAAGACTCTAAACAGAAGAGAAGCTACACGAAGTGCACCCTTCTCCATGATGTAGAAGACTCAGAGAGAGGAAGGGATTCGCGACAGTTTATATATACAATTTCAACAAATATCAAAGCGGTAAAACATTTAGCACATATAGCATGGAATATGTAGAAAAATCAGATAAAGCCAAATATAACAATTGTACTAAGCTCGAATTCTTGAACCCTGAATCGAAACTCTGGGTTCGTGTCCCCAGCAGAGTCGCCAGAGCTGTCACACCTCCTTTTTACACACCTACCCCGAAGGATAAATGTATAAGGGAGTTTTTCCTTTTAAAGTGACATTATTCGAAATGGGATTATTTATTTATTTTTAGAGTCGCCACTTGGGATAGGATTGGCTTTTGGTGTCCCAAGTCGCCGGTTTAACTTAAATCCCAAATCGAGAAAAATTGTCGACTTCCCAATTGGAGTCTGCGAACCAGAAATTCTGAATAAGGAATTCTGTTGACCCGAGGGAAGGTGTTAGGCACCCCCGGATCCCGCGGTTCTAGCACGGTCGCTTAAATTATTATAAATGGCTAAAAATCTGATTTTTATACATGTTCAAACCTATAGTGCAATTTTATAATTATTTACCGCTTTTAATTATTTTTATGAAAGTCAACGTTGTTTAAAAACGTGTTTTCGGATCACGTCACATGAAATGCACCCGGATCCTCGACACATTCTTATTCAACGTTTTTGGATTTGGATTTGGGTCGCATGAAATGCACACCCGTATTTAAGAAGGTAAAATTATTAAAAAGCGCGCCTAAAGCGACTAACGGGTTATTATCTCTGCGGAGGGCCGTGAAATTCGCTAAACGGCACGCCCCGAATTCTAGTATTTTTAATTAAGCATTTAATGAGGGCCCGCAACTTATGCATTTTGTTTGGCGAGGCTCATCTCGCTTTATTATTTAAAGGCCAGCCTAAAGCAAACTACGATTTTTTATTTATTTTTTGTCTCTAAAAGGGCCTAATTAATTTGCATTTATAAATTCGGGCTTCGAGTTCAGGTCCGAATTCAAACAAGAGGGAGGATCCTCTTAATTTGAACCTGCTACCTAACTCGAAAACCTAAATTTATATTGCGAATTAATTCCCCATATTCCTAATGTGATTTTTAAAAAGTCGTCTAGCATTGGGCCTAAGATTCAGCCCATGAATCTTACGTATTGCAGGTCCATAGGTCTTGATCTGAGATGTGAGTTTTGCACTTGGGCTCAAACTGAAGAAAATCAGGCCCAATAGTCTAGTCATTAAGGTATACCCAACGACTTGGGCCTGCCTTGACTTGCCTTCTTACTTGTTTCACTCACGTAGCCCAATGTGCTGAATATAACAATGCTTAAACAATTCCATAAATCATCAGCTAGAGCATGCAATAGTTATTATTTATAGATTGACTATTTAGTGTTCTATTTTATTTATGTGTAACACCATTATTTCTTTGAGAGTCACATATTAACACTTAATGCATCTAAGAATTCACAATCTCTAATCTCCAGGTAGTCTTAGCAATAACATGGAATACAACCAATCTAATCTTCATCAAATGAAACACAACACTTCAACTCTTCATGTGTGACTTAATCTAACACAGGCTATGAATACTTCAACTCCAGCAGCATTGAACCACTACCAAAATTAATCTATATTAAACCAAACTAATGAAACAGCATGCAATCAACCTAGAGTTTAATAGTCCAATTAAGTACAAATGATGAAATGTTCAGATTATTTACATTTCAAATAGTGCTGCTGTATAATCTAACACTCAATCCAATATGTATACAAGGAAATAATCAAAAAATATGCAAAGCAATGTGTCATTTCTTCAATAGTTTGACTACAACCAATGATTTAGTTCTTCACATATCTCTTAAGATTGAAGAATACCTGGAATTGAAATAAAGTAGAGGTTAGGAATCAGCTTAAACAGGGCAGAACAGCGAAACAATTCAGCAGTGAATTATCAGGTTAACACCAAGCTCGGGTCCCAGAAACAATGTCAAACAATCTCCAGCGGTTAATAACTAGTAAACGACCAAAATCCTACTGAATATGACAGATTTCGGCTTGAAAATGACTCCAGAAGTTTTAAAACTTCAATTATTGCAAAACAGAATAATTCAGGCCATTGTGGACCTCAAATGAGCAAAATTCTAACTGAGATTTGGATTTGTGAAAGTATCACAAGGAAGCTTCAACGAACATTACTTTTTTTTTTTGTTTTTTTACTGTATTTTCGTATGTTTTTGGATTTTTTGGGCAGGAATTAAGATCTAAAAGAAGACTTGAACTATAGGAATGCAGATTTTGAACTTTCTTAGATTTTGAAGTTCAAATTTGAAATCAGAACATCAGAATGGGATTTAGGGGGTGGAAGATTAAAAGCTGGAATGTTTTTGGAGATTTTCAGAGGGTCTAAACTTGTGATTCAAGGCACTATTCATGCCTTTTTATAGGCCAAATGAGGGGCAGCCCTCAAATTTTCTATTTTCCTTATTAGTCCCTATTTATTTTCAGATTGGCCCTCTACTTATTAACTTGTTCCTCAAGTTACTATCCTAAACTTCTAAAATTGTGACTAAAGTCCTATTTTAGAAGACTCTAGAGCATTCTAGTTTCAGCCACTTGTAAAATTTCCATTCGAACTCCCTATTTTGCCCTCACTATTTCCCTTGAATTACCCATTTAAGCTAACTGACCCAGTTAACTGACCCCAAACCCCACGACTAATAAAAGTCTGATTTATTCAGCTATAACCAGCCTAATTGAACTAATCCTAACAGTTAATTGAAAACAAACACTGAATTTAGAAACAAAATCACGCATCAAAGGAATTTAACTCAATTACTTAACTAATTCAACACAGTTACTAATTATTAATTACTGAACGACTACTAATCAAAATTGCAACCAAATGACCACATTGTTATCAGAAGGAAAACAGCTACATCAAAGCTGAATCAAATCCAACTAAACTAACAACTAATTACTTGAACTAATTAACTATCATTTGAACATTTAAACTAACAGACGTAAAACGAAGCATACATCAGAATTGACCCAAATTAAAAATCAGAAATAGCACAGAAGAACTAGACTCAAATTGATTAAACAACTAATTAATTAAGAAGAAACACTAAGAAACCTAAGGAAACTCACCGGCCATTTATTTGACCGATTCCAATGGGGTTTGAGTGTTATTGACCATGAATTCTTCATGAGGGAAGCCCGGGGACCATGTGGTATCAATTTAGAAAAATTTGGTGCAACTAGGGTTTTGGCTGGCAAACTTCAAATCGATATTCAAGAAGTTCCGGCCACATTCGAGGGTCAGGGCCTTGGAGGTTTTATAGAGGAGGTTATGGTGGTCCTATGGTGTAAACTTGGTGGAGTTTGGGGAAGGTGACGTTTTGGCCGGAAAATCTTTAATCCAAGATTCGACACATTTAAGTAAAGTACGATGGAAACCAATCACGGATTTGGGAAGAGGGGAAGAATAGGAACAAAGGGTGTTAATTTGGAGTGATTTAGAGACGGACCGCTGCCGTGGGCGATTTCCGGCGGCGGTTCACGGCGGCGTTACACAAGTCTGCTTTTGGGTGTGATGAGGGAGACGAGACGGGGGAGGGGGGGTGAGGTCTTTCCGACATTTAAATATCAGCGTTCCCTAGTTCCTGGCCGTTGATCTAAGTATCCTAGACGGCTGGGATTGCTTGACGCCAAAACGGCGTCGTTTTGATTCCATTGGGGCAGGCCGGGTTAGAGACTAGATTGGGCCTGGGCATGGGGTGATTTTTGGTCCTCTTTTTGGAGTCCTTCTGTGCATGGCCCAAAATCAAAAACCTTTTAATTCTTTTTATCTTTGTTTTCTTTTCTTTATATTATTTTCATTTTGTATTTTTATATTTTTTTTGATTTTATTAAATGCAAGATTAAAATAAAAGACCCAATTGACTCTACAATTATACTAATTAATTTCCAAAGAAAACTTAAGACAAATTTTAAATATTAAAAGTAGAAATGCAAGGACCATTTTGGTATTTTCTTTATTTTTGTAATATTAAAATGCACACTATTTTTGTATATTTTTTTGGAATTATATCAATCAAAAATGCACACAAAAATGCAAACAAGACACAAAATCATGCAATTAATTTCTAAAAATTCAAATAATAAAGGAAAATCCTAATTCTAAGGAATTTTATAGGAGAAATTTAAGCGTGGCAAAAATCACGTGCTCAAAATTGTCAACATATATGTTGCATCGATAATACTCTAAAATCTTAAGTGTGTTCATAACGTAACTAACTCTGGATCATTGGTCGAATAATTTCTTTCGTTCCTTCTCAGCTTTCTTTAAACGTAAGCTATTACTTTTCCTGGTCTTTCTACCCTCTTGTTGTGTGCATACTTAGCTTATCTTAGTCCCACGGATGCCAGAACTTTCGTGCAGCTCATATAGTCTCGAATATTACTTTTGATTTTACTTCCCGTTCATTAGCCATGGTAGGTGCCACTTTTTTGTGGAGTGCATACAATGTTGTTGTGAGACTGTTGTTACAAGACCATTTGCTCTCTAGGTCATTGAGCTTAGGTTGAAGCCTTCTTCCTTATTTTCTCAACTAGACTTTTGTTGTAGTATTTAGGGAGGATCCAGTGACTCTTGTAAAGCTGTGAGCTTATTATATTGTATACTCGACGAAATTTTTTATGTCCTTCTTCGCCTATAATTATCCGTAGTTACTTACCTCCACGCCCTTGTATTTGTAGGGTTGCTTCTGAGCTGATATTTTGATTGTCTTCCCAGTAGCACTCTCTTTATTCCCGTAACATTCATACGGTACCTTTAACTACCCCGACTCCTATCCAAATATATCTCAAGTATTATAATGACATTACTGCGAGGTTGAATTCACTATGTTGGGTTTTACTATGTTTATCTTGCATTCCTTTTATCTTAACTTACTTCTCGCACTGGCTCCTTATTTATCATAAACATCTCGGGCCAGAACCCTTACTTCCTCTCCTTGACATCGTGCTTGCATAATGTTCTGGAATCGTAGTATATCTGTAGGATTTGGATAAGTGCAATCTTCTTTCTTTCTCATTTTTATCGCATTCTTCCTTTACCATTCCATAATTACTAGGACCACTTAATTTTGACTTAATGCCACATCACTCCATATTCCCCTCTTTAGGGGAGTACTAAGATTTAGTGTTACAAAAAGCTACCTATAGAAGTTTTACCTCTTCATCTTTGGCGTCTTTTCACATCATCAATGACCCTTACTCGCCTTGCGGTAATCCTTCTGTACCAAGGATAACAAAATTCCTTACTCACAAGGCAGAAACCTAGTGTAATTGGCACACACAGTTCCTTAAGCTTAACTTTACTCACATTGCTTGCTTTAGGGAAGTGTCTTCCTGAATGACCATTCTCTGAATTTCTCATGAATCTTCTTCTGTTTTCCATTCTATTATCGCCGGAACGAAATCTAAAATTCTCATGATGCCGACTATTATCAAATCACTTAGTCCCTAATTCTTGTTTAGTTTATCTTGTTCACCAATCCATACTGGTTTCTATTACTCTGGGGTTTAACTTTTCCTTTTGGTAATCGCGTTAGAGTCGGGAACTTATTTCTCGAAATGAGGGTATGGTTGTATGGCCTTTTCTTTTTTGTAGTCCCAAGGCCTGTCACCTTTCGTCTTTTCCTTCACTTGACTGTAAACTCTGTAATACTATCATTATTTTGGACCTACCATTGTCATCCATGTATCACATCTTACTCATATTACTTCATTGACTCTTTTCTTATTTCCCGCTAACATTTATGTCTATTACTTTATTCTGAAAAGTCGAACAAGATATTCTTTTGCTTTTGGCTCCCCTTGCTCCATCCATTGGCTCTTCGAATTGCCTAACATTTTTTCTCTACTAGGGATAGGAGCCATACTAAGGTAATATTTGTCCTTTCCAGGCTTCCAGTGCCTGTCTTTGTAATAATAATTTTTTTGAACATTATAGTATTTATATCTAGCTATACTATTCTAGAGTGCACCATCTAGGTGTCTCACAAAGAGATCTATTAGCACCTTTGTAATACCCTTCGGAAATGTCAACTAAAGCAAACAATCCATCTACCATTTTAGGTCACTCTAACCCCAGCCGGATCCTGATATCTGTCATTCTATTATACTACTTTTGTTAGCCCCCATAGGACATAAACTAGATGGGTGTGGCCAATTGTACATACCTCTGTTTTTTAAGGTAACTCAAAAGGCTTATATTCCTCTGCCTGAATTGTAAATAGTGATAATCTTCATTAACTGGGTGCCTCATATTCTTCTTCTTCTTGCTCTTTTTACTTGTTGAAGCTTGTATCTACCTTCTGAATCTCTCGTTGCTTTTTACCATATGGGTGGACAGATATTAATGCCTTAGGGATTCTTTTCCAAAAGCTCACACGTCTTAGTACACACATGATCTTCTTGTGACGACCCAAAGGGTCATCACTAGTTTAAAATTAAATTCTATGACTCCGAGGACTTGGAAATCTCATTTAGAGTTGCCTCGATTTGCGTGCACAGTCCGGGCGCGTAGCCGGAAAGCTTAAATGAGAAACTGTGTGAAAAATGATAAGTTTTTGACTATAAAATGAATTAATTTGACCTTGGTCAACATTTTGGGTAAACGGACCCGGACCCGTGATTTGACGGTCCCGGAGGGTCCGTAGAAAAATATGGGACTTGGGCGTATGTCCGGAATCGAATTCCGAGGCCCCAAGCCCGAGAAATGAATTATTTTCTGAAATTGTTTATAAGGTTTTGAAATGAAATTTGATTAGAACATGTTAGTATCAGGCCTGTATTTTGGTTCCGGCGCCCGGCACAGGTCTTATGTATGATATAAGATGTTTCTGTGAAATTTGATGAAAAACGGACGTCGTTCGACGTGATTCGGACCTAAATTGGAAATTTGATGTTTTATGAAGTTTGAAAGAATTCATGGATTTTGAGGTTTAATTCGATGCTTATGATGTTATTTTGGCGATTTGTTCGCACAAATAAGTCCGTAGGATATTTTTAAGGTTGTGTGTATATTTGGTTTGGAGCCCCGAGGGCTCGGGTGAGTTTTGGATAGGCCACGAGTTGCATTTTTGGACTTAAAATTTGCTGGTATGAACTGACCTGCAGTCTTAACATTTGCGAAGCCAGGCTCGCAATCGCGAGCCCGCAAATGCGAATCTGAGGACTGGCAGCCTGAGTCGCAAATGCGACTCCATCATCGCAAAAGCGATATCGCAATTGCGAACAGCCTCTCGCAAATGCGATGATGGCTGGGGAAGCTGAGGTATCGCAAATGCGATGCAAATTTCGCAAATGCGAAAGTCCTGGATTTCGTCAGTGTTCGCAAATGCGAACATTATTCTCGCAATTCCTACATCAGCAGGTCGGGGGCATTTCCCATAACTGAGACCTGCATTTTTCTATACTTAGCCGATTTTAAGTCATTTTTCACATCTTTTTCAAAACACAACTCCTTTGGGCTATTTTCCAAGAACAAGTCTTCTTCCAAATCAATTGTAAGTTAGTTTTTACTCATTTCTTTCAATCATTAACATCTTTTAACATGATTTCAACCTAAAATCAAAGATTTTCATGGGGAAAATTGGGTGTTTTGGTAGAACCTAGGTTTTTCAAAAATTGGGGATTTGGACCTCAATTTGAGGTCCGATTTCAAAACAAATTATATATTTGAGTTCGTGGAGGAATGGGTAATCGGGTTTTGGTTCGAACCTCGGGTTTTGACCACGCGGGCCCGGGGGCGATTTTTGACTTTTTGGGTAAAACTTTGGAAAAATTATTTTCATGCATTGGGGTTGATTCATTTAGCATTTATTTATGTAATTAAGTAATTTGTGATTAGATACGAGCGAATTGGCAGTGGAATCAAGGGGTAAAGCTATAATTGAGGCTTGAGTTGTGTTCAAGGCATCGAGGTAAGTGTTTGGTCTAACCTTAGCTTGAGGGATTAGGAGTTGTGTCCTATTTGCTATTTGTTTCTTGTTGAGTACGACGTATAGGCATGGTGACGAGTATCTATACGTTGGTGTCGAGCATGACCGTGAGTCTTATATTGTGATTTNAGGGCAAGCTTAGCCCTAGATTCATCGGTCCATTTGAGATTCTTGATCGAGTGGGAGAGGTAGCTTATAGACTTGCTTTGCCGCCGGGCTTATCAGCCGTGCATCCAGTGTTTCATGTGTCCATGCTTCGGAGTTATCACGGCGATCCATCCCACGTGTTAGATTTCAGCACTGTCCAGTTGGACAAGGACTTGTCTTATGAGGAGGAGCCAGTAGCTATTCTAGACCGGCAGGTTCGTCAGTTGAGGTCGAAGAGTTTCCCTTCTGTTCGTGTTCACTGGAGATGTCAGCCTCCTGAGGCATCGACCTGGGAGTCCGAGTCCGATATGCGGAGCCGTTATCCTCATCTTTTCCCCGACTCAGGTACTTCCTTCTACTGTCCGTTCGAGGACGAACGGTTGCTTTAGAGGTGGAGAATGTGACGATCCAAAGGGTCATCACTTATTTTAAATTAAATTCTATGACTCCGAGACCTTGGAAATCTCATTTAGAGTCGCCTCGATTTGCGTGCGTAGTCCGGGCGCGTAGCCGGAAAGCTTAAATGAGAAACTGTGTGAAAAATGATAAGTTTTGACTAGAAAATGAATTAATTTGACCTTGGTCAACATTATGGGTAAACGGACCCAGACCCCTGATTTGACGGTCCCAGAAGGGAATCGAATTCCGAGGCCCCAAGCCCGAGAAATGAATTTTTGAAATAAATTATTTTCTGAAATTGTTTATAAGGTTTTGAAATGAAATTTGATTAGAACATGTTAGTATCGGGCCCGTATTTTGGTTCCGGCGCCCGGTACAGGTCTTATGTATGATTTAAGATGTTTCTGTGAAATTTGGTGAAAAACGGACGTCGTTTGACGTGATTCAGACCTAAATTGGAAAATTTGATGTTTTATGAAGTTTGAAAGAATTCATGGATTTTGAGGTTTAATTCGATGCTTATGATGTTATTTTGGCGATTTGATCGCACGAATAAGTCCGTAGGATGTTTTTGAGGTTGTGTGTATATTTGGTTTGGAGCCCCGAGGGCTTGGGTGAGTTTTGGATAGGCCACGGGTTGCATTTTTGGACTTAAAATTTGCTGGTATGAACTGACCTGCAGGCTTCGCACTTGCGAAGTCAGGCTCGCAATTGCGAGCCCGCAAATGCGAATCTGAGGACTGGCAGCCTGAGTCGCAAATGCGACTCCATCATCGCAAAAGCGATATCGCAATTGCGAACAGCCTCTCGCAAATGCGATGATGGCTGGGGAAGCTGAGGTATCGCAAATGCGATGCAAATTTCGCAAATGCGAAAGTCCTGGATTTCGTCAGTGTTCGCAAATGCGAACATTATTCTCGCAATTCCTACATCAGCAGGTCGGGGTTCGCAATTGCGAACCCCTGTTCGCATTTCCCATAACTGAGACCTGCATTTTTCTATACTTAGCCGATTTTAAGTCATTTTTCGCATCTTTTTCAAAACACAACTCCTTTGGGCTATTTTCCAAGAACAAGTCTTCTTCCAAATCAATTGTAAGTTAGTTTTTACTCATTTCTTTCAATCATTAACATCTTTTAACATGATTTCAACCTAAAATCAAAGATTTTCATGGGGGAAATTGGGTGTTTTGGGTAGAACCTAGGTTTTTCAAAAATTGGGGATTTGGACCTCAATTTGAGGTCCGATTTCAAAACAAATTATATATTTGAGTTCGTGGGGGAATGGGTAATCGAGTTTTGGTTCGAACCTCGGGTTTTGACCACGCGGGCCCGGGGGCGATTTTTGACTTTTTGGGTAAAACTTTGGAAAACTCATTTTCATGCATTAGGGTTGATTCATTTAGCATTTATTTATGTAATTAAGTAATTTGTGATTAGATACGAGCGAATTGGCAGTGGAATCAAGGGGTAAAGCTATAATTGAGGCTTGAGTTGTGTTCAAGGCATCGAGGTAAGTGTTTGGTCTAACCTTAGCTTGAGGGATTAGGAGTTGTGTCCTATTTGCTATTTGTTTCTTGTTGAGTACGACGTATAGGCATGGTGACGAGTATCTATACGTTGGTGTCGAGCATGACCGTGAGTCTTATATTGTGATTTTCATGACTTTGTTGTATTATTCATGTCGTGGTGAGTATTTTATTTGTTGTGTAAAGTTGTGGAAAGGATTGTGACTTATGAACATTGAGGAGCGATGGCTCCAGTTGTAGAACGAATTGTGAAAGAATAAGTGACAGTTGAACCTCTAGAGCATTGGCTCGAGTTATGAAGTGAACTGAGAAGTAAAAGTGAGAAAGAGAAGAGATCATTATGTTGCTCCCTTGCCGCGCTATTATTGAGTTGTGGTCCCCTTGCATTGTGTTCTTAATTGATGTTTCGGATGCTTAGGTTGGTGATTCTTTGTGTTGGGTAGGGATTTTGGTTATAGCTGAGGTAGTTAGGTGTCGTAATAAGTTTGGTTATAGCGGAGGTAGGTAGGTGTTGTAACAAGTTCGATTATAGTTGAGGTAGTTAGATGTTGGAATAAGTTGAGTTATGGTTGGGGTAGTTAGATGTTGGAACAAGTTGAGTTATAATTGAGGTAGTTAGACGTTGGAATAAGTTTGGTTATAGCTGTTTCTTCCTTGCCGGTGTCATATTTTCTTATGCTGTCGAATCTCTCGCCGGGTTAGTGTAGACCTTATTGATTCCTTGTCGGGACTCTCGTTATAATAGTAAATGATATATATGGATCGGGTTGCATGCCGCAACAATATTATATATGGATCGGGTTGCACGCCGCAACAATATTATATATGGATCGGGTTGCATGCTGCAACAATATTATATACGGATCGGGTTGCACGCCGCAACAAAGATACAATAAAATGGGAGCAGGTGGTACGCCTACCACAAGATATAATGAAATGGGAGCGGGTGGTAGGCCTACCACAAGATATAATGAAATGGGAGCGGGTGGTACGCCTACCACAAGATATAATGAAATGGGAGCGGGTGGTACGCCTACCACAAGATATAATGATATGGGAGCGGGTGGTACGCCTACCACAAGATGTGAAAAGAAAGTGAAATCTGCCTTGTTTTCCTTACTCTTGTTAGGGGTTGGATTTTAATTCCTTTATAGTTCTTTTGATATTCTGCTTTTACCTGTTATTCCCCTGAGCATGTTTCCCCCTCCCATCTCTACTTGCTTATTTCTACTTTACTTTCCATTGTATATCATATAACTGCACAGGTTTATTTGATAGTCTGGTCCTAGCCTCGTCACTACTTCGCCGAGGTTAGGCTAGACACTTACCAGCACATGGGGTCGGTTGTGCTGATACTACACTCTGCACTCTTTTGTGCAGACCCCAGTGTTGTAGACTTCGGACCGTGGTGTGATTGCTGACCCTTGTTCATCAGGTGACCCGAGGTAGCCCTACAGGCATCCGTAGGCCTTGGCGTCTCCTTCTATTTACTTTCCTGTTTCTTACATGTATTTCCCGAGACAGTGTTGTATTTAATTCTTTCAGACCTTTACTTGTAGTATTCTTAGACCGTCTGTGAAACTGTGACACTAGTTCTGGGTAGTTGAGACTCAAATAGTTGTAAAAGATATTCATGTTCAGATGGTTTATTGTTTTCTTCCGCTTATGTTATGTTCCGTTGTTCAAATGCTAATTCTTCGTATTTGTTAAAGAGAATAAAATTTGTAAAAAAGGAAGATGGTTCAATAATTGGCTTGCCTAGCTCACATTAGTAGGCGCCATCACGACTCCCGAGGGTGGAAAATCCGGGTCGTGACACTGCTGGAGACCTTGCATTTACTCATCATAAGCATGATGCAAAATCGATTTCCTCTGACTCAACTCTTCCACAACCGCATTCAATCCCTTACCAACCGTCTTTTTAGATGTAGGCATCGTCGTATAATGAAGAAAGAGTAGGAAGAAAGAGTGACAGTCCTAAATGCCTTATAACCTCTTGCTTGTAAGTGTGGTGCACAACAAACTCATAAACAAGACTCTACTAGACACGACTTGTAGACTCCCTAGGATAAAACTGCTCTGATACCACTTTTGTCACGACCCAAACCTATGGCCGCAACGAGCACCCGGTACCTTACTCAATCAAGTAGAAACATACATATCTTTCTTATCGTACTCTCATTGGCAAATGGGCCAAACGGGCCGTCATGGGCTAACCAGAATAAACATAAGGGAATACTCAATATAGGAGGACCCAACCTGATATAAAAACTTATACATGTGACATATAGGCCTATAAGGCCAACATGATCATTTGTAAACTCAAAACATTGCCCGACAAGGACATACAAGTATCTATATACATGACATTTGTCTACAAGCTCTAAGAGTACATACTTATCATAAAAGTGGGGACTGGGCCCCACCATACCAAACACTACACGTCTAAATCATACTGACCATACAAGCAACTCCAGAGCAAATGGAGCGCACCAACATCTTTCGCTGAGCTGATAGCCTAGTTAGAGGACTCTCGACTGGTCTATTGGGGCCTTCGGGCATGAAACGCAGCATCCCCAGGCAAAAGGGATGTCAGTACAGATAATGTACTGAGTATGTAAGGAATGAAAATCAGTAAATAATAGACATGAGAGAAACATGGAGTAAAAGACTCGACATGCAAATCTAGATAACTCTGCAAATCATGAAATACTTATAGTGTCATGCATATGCGTATGAATGTCATGTCATGCATAGGTACATGTGCTCATAACATCATCAAGCCTCTGAGGGCATCCCATCATATCATCTCGGCCACTGTGGGCAAAATCGTCAACGTATACCAGTTGATCAGGTGGTGGTGCGTATATAATGCCGTAATTTTTTCCCATATCCCATATACATATAATATACATATATATGCGTATATAACGCCATCTGGTCATGGATCAATGTACATGTATAAATGAATGAAATGCATGAAAATTTTGTCAATGAAATCTCTCGGAATGTCATAAGACCATTATGCCTTTGAGTAGTATTATGATGTAAACTTTTTTCAACTTACGTATGAGACCCATGAACAGACACCAGAATAATAAGACATATGGGGAATCAAGAACATAAGCATCTCTAGCATTTCTATGAATAGATTCATTTATGGAAGTGGTGCATTTGCTCATTTCGTTTGTATCGTATAGATCATGCCAAAAAGAAAGAAGGGATAGGCTTAACATACCTGAGCTGATTCACTTGAAAATCCCTCTAACACACGTCAATTGCGACAACACGTAATGACAGATCGAAGCAGGGAAAAATTCGTATATTATTCTTGAGAATGATTGCACCCTACTCCCTTAAAATTACAAAATCTCACGTTTTTTTTTTTTTGAATTGTTGAAGATCTTACGTGCTTATGTGATATATGCATATTTGAATTAAGCTTTCATACATGTTCTTGAATGAACTTGCTGAAGACTCCATTCTTCATATTGTAGAGATTCAACACCTCTTTAAGTGATTTAGAGGGGCTTTTTTAAAATTTGGTGGGTGTGGGACCCACTTAGGATGACTTTGCCACCTAACTTCTCCAATCTTGCCACCTCATCATATAACACTAAGAGTCACTAAGTGGGCATTATGTGCTGCCACGTTAATGCACTTTAAACTTATCCAAATTTTCACCCCTTTCCTTTAATCAACTTATTAATTTCCCAGTAATCCAATAATTAACCAGTTACCCACATAATTAAGAATTATCTCAAATTACTTCAAATACTACTCACTTTAAAGACAGCTTATACACCTTACTATCATGGTCATGTTGTACCTTGTATGACACTAGTCCATAGTACAGAGTATTTTAGCTCGAGCCGTATTTTATCCCAAAATGTCAAACTTCGACGAAAATTCATTTTCTTCGATTTGCTTACCCTCTCACCTTCATGAATTTACTCATTACTTGTTTGAAATAGCATAATGCTTATAATCTCCAAATAATCTTGTCCTAGAACTGAGGTCAATTATCTTACGACAATTTCACGTATAATACTACAGGGTGTAACATCGTCGTAATATAATACTACGAAGCATGACATCATCGTAATGTAATACTGCAGGGCGTAACATTATCTTAATATAATACTGCGGGGAGTAACATCATCGTAATATTATATTGCGGGACTTAATATCGATGTAATACTGCAGGGCGTAACAACAGCCTCCGTCTCCACTTCGGCCTCTCGAGTCAGAAGGGGATCGACCTCGTGGCTCATTTCCTTGGTTGCCGCCTGCTCCACGGCAGGGGTCGATCCATGAGCAACTAAGATATCGTCTTCTTCAGACTCATCCTTGAGACGGCGAAGTGAGTCAGAGTCCGGTACCCGGGAATTGGTCTTCTTCACCTCGGGGTCTGGAGAACCTGAGGATTTTATTTAACTCTTCTTCTCGCCCGCGGCATCCCCGGGTTGTCCCAAAAGGAATGTTGACGCTTAAGGAAAGACTACACTTACGAGATGCATTCCACTTCTCGAGGAATGGCAGGAACTCGGAGGGGATCAGATCTTCAATTTTTACTCAAAAAAAGCCCTGCCAACCTCGGTCTCGATCTTCGTCGATGCTCGAAAATGGAGCCTTGCTGGCTCGGCGAACAAGCTTTATTAGTCCCTCTCAGAAAATTTGGGACTATAAAGACGGAGTAGGTGGTCGAGGGTGAACCGAGGGGATTCAGTTTTGTTCACAAAATAACGTTGGAGGATCACGATCCTCCAAATGGATAGGTGGATTTGTCCGAGGCACACCTCTTACCTCTTACAAAAGGCCATGACTACTGGGTCAATCGAGCCCAGCATGAAGGGGTAAGTGTAAACACTTAAATACCCCTTCACATGGGTATTAATATCGTCCTCAGGATCGGGGACAACCACGTCTTTGCCTTCCCATTTATAGTCCTCTCAGACTATGGGAAGGGTATCTTCAGTAATTGAGCATATGTATCTCCATGCTCCTTTGCCCCGGTCTTGTTTTGCGAAGGCCTTCTCAACCTTGAAGCCATTGCCGATTGAACAACCCCCGGGTATAAAGCTTTCATCGGGAGCGGCCACCTCGGCATCTATGACCGGGTGGGAAGATGAAGGGGCATCCTGATAATGAACTGATTTGGAAGTTTTAGCCAACTTAACCTAGGAAGTATGAAGATTTGAAGGAAAAGTATGAAGAATTGAAGGAAAAGTATGAAGGTTTAAAGAAACAAGTATGGAGGTTGAAGAAAAAAGTATGAAGGTTTGAAGTTAGGATGGAGATCTGGGTAGAAATCTAAGAACAAGTATAAAGATTTGAAGATCAAAGATGAAGATAGGAAAAAGTTGAGAGCCGTTGGAAAATTCGAAGGTAAAAGCTAGGGTCGGAAAGTGAAAGAGGTATAAAAGGTCAAAGCTTTTATAGGAAAAATATATTCAATATGCGACGATTCATATTCGAAGGCGACCAGCCGATGGCCGACACGTATCCGAAGCCAGAACGATGCGATCGATGGGACGTTTCGGCTTATCCGTCATCTCGGTTGCAACGTACGAAGGAAGGAACCGGGGTTCATTTATCATTTCTTGCCATTTCGGCAAACCTACTCTCTAAGAAACGAGGAGACTATCTATATACTGGTGAAACCGGGGCTAACGCATACCCCGATTTCCCGATGGGTCAAAGGAAGCTAGGATATGACTACATGAGATCGGAATCGAAGCTAGGAACTTCTCGCACTGGGGCCCAAACGAAGTGCTCACCACGGGGCCTGATAAGACAACACCTCCCTGAACTCAAAACGAACCACGAGACCACGAAAACCGTGGTAACGGCTGCACACAGTTGACATAGGATCGTGATATACGTGCCCCATCATGGCGCATATCTCGCCCGACGTCGATAGTGGATCAGCAATTGACAAGAAAAGAGGATTTTTACCTTTTTCAGAATTGTACTAGGGATGAAACTCTCCTACTATATAAAGGGGAGGCTTTTATTTCGATAGGGGACATGTTAACACGTATACAAAGACAATACAAAATTATTTCTCTGCTACTGAAAAGACTTTACTTTAATTTTGTTCTTTGTTCTTGATTGGCTTCGAAGCCAAGACCCGACCAAGGGCAAAAACTATCGCCCAATCCAACTTCAAGCTAGGCCATAACGTTACGACTGGTTTGATTATTCATGGTGTCTCTAACGCATTCATCTAACGTTTTAATTATTTGTGTTGAATCAATTCACATATATTTAAAACCGCATATAAATTCAATTGTTATCCATTTTAAGGGTAAACAAGAATGAATCCGCTTTTACCGAAAACTTGATCTCTTCAAAATCACTAACTTAGTATTTTCTTATGTATGATGGAGACACTTTTTCTTTTTTCAGTTAAGAAAAAAAAGTGACAATTTGCTCTTAGTAACAAAGATGTATGTAGTTGCAAATGCTATACATCTATTTTACTTTGTATTTGACAGTCTGTTTAAACAAATTGATTTTTTTTTTCTGTTCAACTGGAATGTACTTCCTCCGTTCACTTTTACTTGGTACGTTTTGACTTTTCACGTCCCTTAAGAAATAATAATGAAGTGCATAATTTACCATGATACCAATATTAATTGATGCATATTTTATTGGATTTGAAAAAATGATTTGAAATGAATAATAAATATTGTGGGTATAACAGGAAAAATAAATTTGTCTTCTCTTTATATGCATAAAGTGACAAATAAAAGTAAAAATTTATTTTTAGTATACATACCAATATCAAGTAAAAGTGAATGGAGGGAGTATATTAATTGAGTAGGAAGGTGCATCTATGCTTTAAAAAGAAAAAAGTTTAACTAATAGGAGTAGGCTAAAACTTTTAGATTATCATACTAATTATTCAACAATGCTAAATAAATTAGAAAAGAGAAGTAAAGGGAAATGTGTTTATATGATGTTATACCAATATAATTAGTCATATTATTTTTCTTGAACAAAGATATGGACTTAAATACATCTTAGTTATGCATTTAATGTTGAAAAACGACATATCTAATCATTTGAAAAGGATGCGTAACCACCCATGACATTTTTTAATTTATTGAGCAAAATACAAAATGGCCGGCCGGTAGAAGCTAATTGCATTATATATAGGAGTAGAATTCTCATTTTTGTGTGATGTGCTCTCCAGATTTCAAAAGATGGAAGAGAGTTGTCTGAATTCCAAATGGTTAGTACTATCATACTTCCATTGCTCAATTGTTGTTATGTCTATGGCTATCTCAGGCTTGGAATTTAAAGCTGATGTTAGACTTGAAAGTTAGAATAACAAATGATACATGACTTGTTGGAATAATTGGACGGGCATAATTAACATGCAACCCCTCCATTGAAAGAGTCATGATGAGATCACAAAAACTCGTCCCAATGGAAATTGGTAACCTCCTTCAGCTGCAACATACTTGGAATTCTTTTACTGGAACCATTCCTTCAAATCTGAACAAGTTAGATCACTTGCTCTACAATATAATTAATAGGCTTGTTGGTAAAATAAATATCCCTTCTTGGATTCGCGGCTTGCAAATCTTCCATATCAGTTGAATGGTACAATTCCTCAATCTGTTTTCAATATCTCTTCTGTTTACTATTTCTCTCTTACTCTTCCAAACCTTGAGGTGTTTGCTGCTGCGCTTTGAGGACAATTTCTTGGGCGGACAACTGCCTAAAACCATCGGTAACCTTTCCACGAGACTTGAAATATTTGAAAGTCTTGGTTATAATAGGATACTTGGTTCTCTTCCAAAATTCTTACTACCACTTGAAATATTTGGTCAATTTGACACGTTTATCCCTTGATAATAACAACTTCAGACAGAGGCAGTGTTCCTGAGTCTTTAGGTAAGCTTCGACACCTACAAGGACTGGAATTGAATGGAAACAATGAACTTGAAGGCAAAGTACCAAATGAAAGTGCAGTTTCAATTTCAGGGAATCCTAAACTACTATGTGGAGGTCCTCCAAACTACAATGAACTTTAGGCATCATACATACCAATTCCATTTGTTTAAGCTCAGCTAAACTAACTAGCATTAGGCCAAATAAGACCTTGAGGCCATTGTATATCCAAGTCTCATCAGAATGTCATCCAAGGGCAGTTTGCAATGCGACACTCTCTACGAGAAACACATGATTTGAACTGACGAGTAAAATGTTCAATCTGCAAAGGTAATAGTTCATATAAGAGCAAGCAAAACAGCTCCGCTAATCACCTGCCCTCGAGTTCTTCACCAGAAATATCAAGGTAGACAAAATGATGTAGAATTTTTCCAGTTAGTAGTAACAGAACGACTGGAAGAGCCTCAAATCTCAAGCTCCTGAAACCGAGGAAAGAAAGACAACCATCAACAAGAAGAAAAAAGGGATAATTTTTTTATCTTTATCATAGAAAAATACAACGAAAATCCATCAATGAGGTTGTTCTAAGAATTTCTCAAATATCTAGCAGCGAAACAGTGTGTTATGCACAAGCTATTCAGTTTTTACTAGCAGATTTTATAGTAATGATATTATGGATATGCTAAACCAATAAGCATTACTCAACTTACTTGAAAAGAAGACAATTTTATGCAGATTTAACTTCTAAATGTTGTTTTTGAGCATCTTGACACTTTCTTTTGGAAACAATCAACTCTCAGTTTTGACAAATCACAGTTGAAAACAAAGTTAGTAGAACAAATTTACCCGCTTGTTGAGTTGTGAATTGCCTGAGAAGCAAGGAGAATGTCTCTAATTAGTTGCAGTTCCTTCACAACATCACCAATATCCATCCTTTCTCTCGGAGATTCAACTGAACATTCAACTCCAATTCCTATTACTGAGACCAAGCATTCGCCTGCTTGTTTCACACTAGAATCATCTGGATCGATAATGCCTTCCTCTTCGTCTTGTCCTTCTCTGCTGCTGCTAGGTAGAAGCATAGGGTCAACTATTTGATCAATTATTTCAGGTAACGCCATCTTAGCAAAATTATGAAGAGTCGGTCCATCTTTGAACATGTTGTCGGTAGGTCTCTTTCCAGTAAACATCTCTAGCAAGAGGATCCCATAGCTGTAAACATCACCAAATGGAGAAGCCTTACCTCCCATGCTGTACTCTGCTTGCATAAGAAAAGAAAAAAGGATAATTACATTTTTGGGCCGCCCTATAGCTAGCAATGTGTATATGTTTTGTATATTAAGCGCAAATATACATATAATATACATGTGGGCCAAAAATGAAAAGGACCTAAGAAAGATGGAATGGAAAAAATGAGGCACCTTTGCTGAAACACTTGAAATTTGTAAAAGTCAAATCTTAAAACTCTCTCTCATATCTCAAGAAGATCAAGTATATATACTACTTTACTAAACCATTTAACAAGAACAATTATAAAGATCTATTTCAACTGTGAAGAATCTTGAAACTGTTAAGGACGACAAGCTCATAACTCCATTTGGTATGTTACCACTTAGATGGTAGGCCTAAATCTTGCAAGTATTGAAAGTTGCCAAAATTGCCAGTTAACTCATTCTTTTCAAGATGAAGTGAATATAGCCTAGTCATGTTAGATATAGAAGATGGAATACTTGCCGAAAGCTTGTTTTCAGATAAATCAACTAAAGATCGCCAACAACTTCAGGAATGCTACCAGAAAAATTATTCTTGTTGAATTGCAATTCAGTTAAGCTAACAAGATTTCCTATTCCGGGGAATGAATACTTCCAAATAATGATTACCTCCCAATCTTGGTGACACAAGATTTGTCGATAAATTTGCAGGTTGCACACCTCCAAATTGGCAATCACTCAAATCCACTACTTTCAAGTTTCTGCAGAATTGCAAAAACTCAAGTCATCAACTTCTCCATTTCCAATGGAATTTGATGCAAGAATCAGCCACCAAAGATTCGATAATCCCCAAAAGTCAATCGACACTTTACCAGTGAAATTGCTACCATTTGCATCAAGTTCGACAAGATTTGAAGCATTAGATAATGACTTAGGAAAGTGTCCAGTAAACCAATTATGACCAATATTTAGAACTTTTAAATTGGGAAGACTAAAACCTATGTCTGATGGCAAAGTTCCATACAACTGATTATATCGAACTGTGAATATCTCAAGAGACGAAATATTGAAAATTGCAGCAGGCACCACACCAGATAATTTATTTATACCCAAACCGAGAAAATTCAAACTTTTCAATTGGCCAAGAGAACTAGGAATAGTTCCATCCAAATTGTTAGCTGCTAAAGAAAGGGATTTGATTGAGGAAAGATTACCTAAGGTTTCTGGGATGAGTCCACTGAGGTTGTTCTAATGAACTTGGAATCTTTCAAGCTTTTGCAATGAACCAAACTGAAATGGAATATTTCCAATCAATTGGTTCCAACCAAAACGAAGCTTAACAAGATTCGAACAACGAGAAAGATTCATCGGTATCTCCCAGAAAATGAGTTATTAGTCAAACTAAGATGCTGAAGCCTGAACAAACCTCCAACTTGTGGTGGGATTTTTCCATGGAAATTGTTGAGCTCAAGATTAAGACCAGTGAGGAAAGTAAGATTTCCTATATAAGGTGAAAATGTACCTACTAAGTCAAATGATGTTAATTTCAGTTTAGTGACTCTTTGGTGAAGATGACCACAAGTGATACCTGTCCAGCTACAGAAATGGACTGAATCATTCCATGTGGTGAAAATACCAGAGGGTCATTAGTTATCTCTGCTTTAATGGCAACTAAGGCTTGAAAATCAGTTTCATTACCACTATGTAATTTCAAGGAAAAAGTGAACATGCATGGTAAGAGAGTTAGATAGAAAACAAAAGAACAGAATGGCAGTGGAATCTTGAATCGGAGAGAAGACACCATAGTTTCTAGCAGAAAAACTAGTTATACAGACAATGCACTCAAGAATGAGGTAGCTAGCTTGTTTTTATTCTGTGCTTTTTTGGAGGGAATATCATGTGAAAGTTCCTTTTTTTTTTTCTTTTTATCCCTTTTCCTTACTTATTTACTTAGCATTAATTATAAATATCTTTTCTTTTTCATTCTTCGACTAAGAACAGAGAAAGGTAATCTTTCTATGGAGGGGCAACAAGGTGCACTAAGCTCCCGCGATGCGCCGGGTACGGAAAGGGCCGGACCACAAGGGTCTATTGCAGGTAGCTTTACCGTGCATTCCTGCAATAGGCTGTTTCCAAGGTTCAAACCCGTAAACTCCTAATCACATGGCAACAACTTTACCTGTTATGCCAAGGTTCCCTTCTAATCCTTTCTTGATGAGCTATTATGCATTGGAAGTTTTCATGCATTTATGCAAACAGAAAGTCAATGAAAATGGTCCTTGTTTCCTAATTTGAGTGCAGCAATTTCTGGCAATTTCTAAATTCTGTTAAATTCTGTCCTCTGAAGTTATTGGTCAAAGTATTTCTATTATATGGCATAAAAAGAGGGAGTCCCGAACCGAGATGTTGTCTCTTTGGACTCAAACTTACTGCGTTTTACATAAAACGTGGTTTAATATCACGTTTTACATCAAAAACGCCTTTAAATATCACGTTTTACATGTTTTGTGGACCCACCAATAACTCTTCTAGGCTTAACTGACATAACAATAATTCAAATATGTAAAACGCCCTTTTAAATTGCGTTTTACTTCCAAAAATTCGACCCCCCCCCCCCACCCCCCCGATTGGGCATTGCCTTATTTAAAGGAATTAAGGGTTTTGAGAAAAATCATTTAGAAATACTTCAACTTCGTGATAAATTTTTCTTGTTGTTAAATTCTCAAGCTTTTTTCATAATGTCTGAAGAGCGAAAAGTAAGGGTTTTATTATATTGGGGGGGTGAGGTTGCGGTGGCGAATAACTCAGTGAGCTATAGTTTATCTCCACAGAGTCATGTTAAGTTGCCACTTACAATGGAGTACGATAGACTGGTATCGTTGTTATGCAATAAAATGAGGTTGAGCAAACGTTCAGTGAATCTTAAAATAACTGGAAGATATCCGTATTCTGTTACTCCGCAAGGGGTTGCTTGTTACGCTGAGTTTAACATCGAGGATGATGAAACTCTGAGAGATTTTTTGGGGACTCTGAATGAGTACCGGGAACTTATTTTGATAAAAATATTAGAAATGTACGTCAATGTTGAAGACGTTAGCAATAATAATGTTGCGCAAAGCAGAGATAACCCTCAATCATCGGGTAGTTATTCTAGAGCAGTTTTAGCCCAACAGGTTCCGGCTGAAAGAGTTTGGCCGGATCTAAAGTTATCTCCACGGGCAAACGAGGAGCGAGAAAATAATTTTCTACTTTACATAATCCACAAGACGACTGGTAAACTTCAACCTTCCTTTATGTTACGATGTTTATTTTTGTTGTATTGAATTTGTATTATCACTCATATATTCCATAGGGGGTACCGTCCAGATATGAATTTTACAAGTTATGAACCCACGCCCAGTTGGAATATGCGTAATTTTTGTGTGTTGGATCACGGTGGTCCATCCAGGAGTCATCACCAACAGGATAATGTCCATCATAAAATGTCAACACATTACGACTTGTAAGTGAAGTGATATAGCTATATGTAAAGTATTTATCAATTTGAGTAGCTTATTATTTTGTTGTTTGTGCAGTAAAAACGAGCAACTTGATGGACCTGACCTCACTCACTTGCCCATAGACGACGTATTTACTCGGGATTTGGCTGATACGCAGAGTTAGGAAGATAATCGTGATTATGACAACAATGTCGATGAGTCTGGAGATGTCACACCCTTCCCTGATGAGGGTGATGATGAAGAGGAAGAAAATGTCGAACCTGAGCTGACGAGGGAGCATGCTCCACCTCCCGTTAGACCAAGAGTGTACGAGTCCCACGTGTCGTTTCATTCAAGGCATATTCCCTACCTTAATAATTTGCCATGTATGCCGGATGTGGATGCCCTCACAAGGGATCTTGACGAAATTCGAATAGCAATGTGGGATGAGTCTAGACCAACGGTGCTGGCAAAGGGCATGTTTTTTCCCGATAAAGCTCGCCTAACTAGGGCTGCAAAAATGTATAACATAAGAGAGTGTTGTGAGATGATAGTATGGGAGTCAAGTCCAGAGGTATACAAGGTTGTTTACCGTAAATGGTATACGGGTTGTCATTGGATGCTGCGTGCGACCAAGAAGGAAACAGGGTTGCGGAAAGTGGGTAAATATATTGGCACCCACAATTGTGAAATAGACACATTCAACGGGAATCACTTCAACTTGTGTGTTGACTTGGTTTCTCTTCAACTGATTCCACACATTGAAGTGTCCATTAGGTACAAGATCAAAGAGTGTATTACATGCGTCCACCAGGAATATGGGTGTACTATTACCAAAAGAAAGGCATATCTCGGGCGCAAACGTGCATTTGAAATTGTTTATGGTGACTGGGATAAGTCATTTGCATCTCTACCCAGGTACATGGCCGCAATTGAACACTTTAACCCCGGGACTGTTGTTGAATGGAAGCTTGAGCGGAGTGCAGGAATACCGGAATATAAATTCAGATACGTGTTCTGAGCATTTAAACCAGCAATTGATGGTTTTGTGCATTGTCGTCCGACAATTTCCACGGACGGTACTCATGTCTATGGAAAGCATGATATTGAGCTGTTGATCGTCGTTGCAGTAGATGCCAACGGACAAATATTTCCACTAGCTTTTTCCATCTGAGCCAATGAAAGTCAAGAGATATGGACGCTATTTTTGAACCACTTGAAGCAGCACGTTGTCAAACAACGTTCAGGTATTTGTCTAATATCTGATCGGCATGGTGGTATATTAAGTTCTGTGGAGCATTTGCATGAATGGCAGGAACCCTATGCATACCACCGTTACTGTGTGAGGAACCTGAAGGCCAATTTCCAGAAGAAATATCCCAATAAGGACTTGCATGATTTAATGTGGATAGATGCAACTGATCACCAGCAGTGCAAATTCAGGAGGTGTGTGGAATCGATCCGGCAGTTAGACAAAAGAGCATATAATTGGTTGATGCGACATGAGCTTCACAAGTGGACATTGCATGCGGATTGTGGCAGACGATGGGGAACTCTGACTACAAATGTGTCGGAGTCTTTCAACGGGTTATTGAAGTTTGCATGTGGATTGCCTATTATTACCATGATCTGGTTGACATTCAAGCAGATGGCGGAGAGGTTTGTTGAAAGGCATAGAGGTGCATCAGAATTGATGGAGAGGGGTGTTGAATTTATGCCAATACCGGTGAAAAGATTTGAGAAATACAGGAGGCGAGCACATTGGCATTCATTTTTATAGTATGATCACGACCGGGGTGTTTTTGAAGTTCGCAACGCTATCCATCAACACCGGGGGAATAATATACACATCGTAAATGAAGCCAGCAGGTTGTGTTCATGCGGGAAATGGACCATCTACCACATGGCGTGCTCACATGCCATGAAGTGATTTCAACATACAGGTTTAGGGGCAACCAACTATGTTGATAGGCAATACAGTGTTGCCGCATACTTAAAAACATATAGTGGGCAGTTGCAGCCAGTGGGTACTGAGAATTATTGGCCGCCGGAACCATTTAAAATTCTATGTAACAAGGACTATTTGCGTAAGCTACAAGTGCAAAAGAGAACGCTAATCACGCCCAACTATGCCTTATAAAAAGGACAAGCGATCGTTGCAAATATAATCCGGGTATTTAGAACAGAGTCGAACCCCACAGGGAATTAACCTACCAATTACTTTTGTCGGACTCAGTGAATTCTCCGCAATCAACTTCCCAGATATTTTGAATAACACTTGGTGATATTTCTACTAACTATAACTGAATAAAATCAAGTAAACTAAAAGCTAACTACGACTGAGTTGTAAACAAATAAGAGAAGGATCTAAGGTTGTGATTTCCTCTATTGATGGAATCCCTTCCTGTTATGTTTTGTATAGATTTGCCTAATCATCTGTATCGATCATGAGCACTCTTACTACCGTAAATCTCTCCCGAGTAATTACGACAACTTACTAGATGCACTCTCCCGAGTTACGCTAGCTGGCTTATATTACAGCTCACTTAGATCGCACCCAAGGTTTTGTTATCCCTAATCCCACCTTTAAACCCTCGGTTATTGATTCCTCATATACTTTGGGAGTGGTGTTGTTCAACAACTACCTAAATATGCATCTCTCCCAAGTAATACACATTAAATAGGCACAGCTAATTGAGGATCCTATCAATTAACTACAACAAGAACGTAGTTGAACAAATAGAGATTAAACTGGGCAAACTATATTAACACAACAAGAAGTTCATCCCTCAACAGGTTCCATCAAAACCTTAGACTAAACAATTAGCTACTCATAATTGTGTTCATAATAACAACAGCAAAATTCATCATGAATGATAAAAACAAAAGGAAGAAAGGTAGAACTCGATGTCAAATTATCCTCCTTGCCTCTTGCCTCTTCTTGCCTTCAACAAAACTATGAAAACCTTGATATCCTCTTTTTGGGCGAACTGGACCTCTTATAGGTTAAGTGGAATTGCCCCCAAACTTCCAAGTTTACCCATGATATTTCGTCGTTTCGGATAGACTAGCGCGGCCGCACTTAGGCCGCGCATATTGCGTTCTACACTGTCCCGTTTCTTCTGCTCTAGTATGGCCGCGCTAAGGCCGCGCTTGGCCCACGCTAGAGTTGTTCAGCTCTTTATCTCCTATTTTCTTTCTTCTTTCACACGTACTCAACTCCGAAGGGCTTTCCTTGCTTTAATTTAGCTCCAAACACTATCCTAAGTCCTCATAAGCACGACTTGCTTCTGCAAAACATAAAATTCACAATTAGAGCCATTTTATCGGCATTTAACCTTCCTAGAACAGTGAAGCATAGTCAAGTTGGGGCATAAATAGTTGCCAAACTACATGAATCTAGCCTATTATCAACACCACACACTTAAATCGTTGCTAGTCCCTGAGAAATCCACCATACTCTACAAAGGTTCCTTCACTAAGCTTTTCCTAACGTATCGCACCAAGAACATATCACCAAAGTTGCATCTAGTAATGCAACATCTTTGCCTCAAGAGTCGACTCTCACGTGCCGTGAAATATTCATACTTACTCAAATGACTCTATACAGAGGTCAGGACTTACCTTTCCTTTGTGAATCACATGCCCTCACATCCCACAAGAGAGTAGTTCCACAAGAAATAACATTAAGAACAATTAGGAACTCAGATATATAAAATTCACTCACTCTCAGAAAGTACATTCATATGCCACAAAGATGCACCATAGGCTTGCCCATAGTGTACTACTCTACTAATCGAGCTCATTCAGTCTCAGATCAATATGACTTCACTTGGTTGTAATGTAGGCTACGGGACGGGTAGGATATATTTGGATATAGTGACTAACCTCCCTAAGCACTTTTAATACAATTACTTTCGCATTCAGAACCATACTTATGTCAAACCAGACATTTCACCACACTTCTATTTATAATAACCCAAACTCCTTTAGGTGAAATTGTAGCAAGTCACCACTTATCAAGGACTACATTTACTTACTTTCCTTTCTCTTTTCTTTTTCTTTTTTTTAATTGCGCTTATTCTTTTATTTTACAAAATACTGCAACTTTTTTCTCTATTTCATTGGTTCCAGTCAAAAACCAAATCACCACCCCACACTTAACTGTTGCATATTTCATAACCATTCAAGTGCTCATGGGAGGTAAAGGGGTTCAAACAGATGGGTCGTTCAAACAATTGGGTTAGGTTTGTAATGTGGTTGCCAAAGAAACAGGCTTATAGGCTCAACGGAGTTAACTACGATGTATCGCATTTAGCTGGGTCTACTTTATATATCTGGCTTAACAAAGAAATGCCTATATCACTTGTAAGACTGAATAAAGCTACTATTTCGCTTTGCAAACACACAGGGCAAGTTCTAGGCACCAAATGCAGAGCATAGAATACAATACAAGTCACACACACATGGCACATGACTCACTCCAGATTGGCTTATCAAAACACTCTCGTTTGAGTACTCAAGTCAGTTACAAACATACAATTTAAGGAACTCTAACAAGAGTCAACAACTAAGACTAAGCGTCACACTCTAGTGTCTACTGTGTCAGGTGTAACAGTGCTAAGGGATTCTCTTCCTATATCAGCTCATAGCCCATAAGTACCAACTAAAAACTAGAAACAAAATAAACGAAAACAAACTACACCCGGTTCAAGCAAAACCCTTGGAAAAGAACCGCGACCAAAAGAAAAACCAAGGGGGAGTTACTACACTACCTAAAACAGAAAATCTTTTTGGTCTTTTCTTTAGACTTACTTCCCTCAAGAAAACTATCTAGAAGATTCGTCATCAGGAAGAGTCCAACATATTTCTCGGGGTTTTTTTTTGAGATTTTAAACATCGACTTGGACCCACAAGAACCCCGCCGAATGAGATCCGTCGTCGGGACAAGTCGACTCACCTAATTCTACTGCTACTCAAAGCCACAACACAAAAGAAAACATAAAACAATCATGTTCTTGCATATATACACATACACCGAAGTATCCCCCACCCCATACATAAAAGAAGACATGTCCTTATGGCATACAAAATAAAGAAATGTGAGGTAAAGGAACTTCCCTGATGGATCAATCTTGATCGGAGACCATCCCCGGGTCTAGATGACATGCATGACCCAGAGCTCGCAGCCAGCCCATTATTTTCTTCTCAGATTTAGCATTCTGGGTGGCCAAAGCATCAACTCGCGTCCCCAAGTTTGCGACAGTGGTACGCATTCCGGCCATCTCCTATTCTAAAGTTGCTAATCGGGTAACCCGACCAACCCCAGATGGTCCTGCAGCTCCTGCAACCGGCGCTTGGGTGGGAGGTTTGGCCTCCGCTTCCTCCTGCTCATCCTCTCCCTCCTCAGATGCATCTGAGTCATCACTATCATCACCACCAGGTGCCACAGGCTCCTTTCCGGTAGTCACCTTGTCAGCTTGAAACTTTGCGTCTCTCAGCATTATTCCATCCACACTCAAATTCTCCGGCACCCGAGTTGCCCGGCAAAGCCTAGTGACTATGGAAGGGAAGAAGAAACCATACCTCTTCACCGGACAACATATAAACATCTCCTCGTGAATGAGCTTGGCTACGTCAAAGTTATGACCATTTATAAAGCACCAAATTAATACAGCTCAAGGGGAATTCACTTTCGTGGTGTTGGAGGACGGAAGCAGGCGGTTGTTGATGACATACAGCCAGCACTTCCCTTCAAAGGTGAGTTCCGCTGAATGGAACTTCTCCCCATATTTCATCCACACAATTTCCTTGCCAGGTACACAAATTACTTCAAAGAATAGCTCCCACTTAGTGTATTTTCTGCCATAAGCTTCATAATAATCCTTTATCTCCTTCACAGGTGCGGGCAACCGATATATTCTCCGAATAGCCTCAATAGAAGCATCCACAGCCTTTTTGCGCACTGTTACTACACCATTCACATGTTCTTTAACGTTAGCATAGAACTTGCGCACAACCATCACATTCCCATCATTTGGTTCTTCAAAGAAGATTTGTAGCCCACGCCTGACCAGCTCATTATACAAGTTGGGACAGCCAAGTTGGAGCGACCCTATATTCATGCCCCTCTCCGGTATTGATTTCTTAGAGGCCTTATCAGCAAAAGTGTCTTGAGCCGCGGCGGAGACGAACCTTTTACTATCAAAAGGACGAGCAGGAGCAGGAGCGCGCGCCCTCAAAGATCCAGCTTGGCCGTTGGATGAAGCACCTGTTCTTTGGCATTTCCTAGAAGGTGTCATAGTACCTGAAAGAAGAATGGCATTATCACAACACAAAAGATGAGACTCAACTGCGGTTACTCAGACTTCACCCGCACAATTGTTCACAATCACCATTGACACTCACTGTGGCATTTTAACAAACACATTGTGGGCATTATTGTAACACTCATCTTCTAATCATGTTGTAACCCAATAGCCACCACAATTGCCCCAAATTCACCCAACTAAGGTAAGAGATACAACTCAATTACTCCACAAATACCACCACCCACAAGCACTACATATACACTACAAATTACTTCTAAGAAAGGAGAAGAAAAACTACTACACAATTAAGAATTCAAAAGAAAACCCAACAAAAATTGGAAAAAAGAAAACCTTACCTGAAGTAGGAGGGGAGTGTGAGAAGTGAAGAAGAGTGGTGAGGATGGGATTGACGTTGAACCTTTTGGGGATTAGGGCTGGGATTATTTGGGAATGGGAAAGGGGCGTGTGTGAGTGGAGAGGGAAGGGAATTAGTTGTGGGAGGGAGAATAGGGGTTTTAGTCGTGGGAGGGAGAAGAGAGGGGGTTAGGGTTGGTGTGAGCCAAATATTACAATTACAATACAAAATAAGAAAATAAAAAAAAATAAAAATTTTAATTAATACAACGTAGCAGGCGGGCAGTACTAGAGCGGTCCAAGCGCGGTCCGAGCGCGGCCGCGCTAGCAAAACAAAAAACGTGGCCATATGCGCGGTCGTAGCGCGGCCTGAGCGCGGCCTGAAACAGAAAACTTGGCCATATGCATGGCCACTAGCGCGGTCTTAGCGCGGCCGCGCTCTTGGGCGGAAGGCTGAGGCAGAATACTTGGCCATTTGCGCGGCCACTAGCGCGACCACGCTCCTGGGCCTCGAGATTTTTCAACTTTTTTTACCTCTTCCTTCAGCGTCTGATGGATTTATCACCCACCCAAGCTCACCTGCACTGGTTAGTACTTACTAAAATCAAAAATAAAAAATTCTAGCTACTTTAAAGCCACTACGCATTGGGTTGCCTCCCAACTAGCGCCTTAGTTAATGTCGTGGCACGACAATTACAACAGGTCAATGGGTTGCCTCCCATGCAGCGCCTGATTTAACGTTGCGGCACGACGCAGATGAGCGCATTTAGGGCTCGCTCGCCCTCTGAGGTTCAGTCAGGTGGATCACTAACACTTCCTTGGTTTCATCCATGCCCACATATGGTTTCAATCTTTGCCCATTGACTCTAAATGTGTGGGAATCTTTCTCTAAGGCAATCTCTATGGCACCTGAAGGGAGCACTTCGACCACCCGAAATGGTCCAGACCATCGTGACCTGAGTTTACCCGGAAATAGCCTTAATCTTGAGTTATAAAGCAACACCATGTCTCTGTGCTTGAAATTTCGCTCAACAATGTTCTTGTCGTGGAACCTCTTCATTCTCTCCTTCTATAACCTCGTGCTCTCGAAAGCAAGAAATCGGAACTCGTCTAGCTCTTGCAATTCTGTGATGCTATTTGTTCCCACAACCTCCATGTCCAGATTTAGCTGTTTCAATGCCCACCAAGCTCTATGTTCTAGTTCCACTAGCAAGTGACAGGCCTTCCCGAACACCAACTTGTATGGTGACATACCAATTGGTGTTTTGAAAACGGTTCTGTAGGCCCAGAGTGCATCGTCTAGCTTTTTCGCCCAATCAATTCTTGTGGCATTCATAGTCTTGGTCAGCACACTTTTTATTTCTCTATTCGATACTTTAACCTGTCCACTAGTCTGAGGATGATATGGGGTTGCCACCTTGTGGCGCACATTGTACTTTGCAAGCAACTTCTCGAAGGCTCGATTGCAGAAATGAGTGCCTCCGTCACTGATAATAGCTCTCGGGATCCCGAAACGGGTGAATATATTCTTCTTCAAAAACCCTACCACCACCCTTGCATCATTGGTGGGTAGTGCTGCAGCTTCCACCCATTTGGACACATGATCTACAGCAACAAGTATGTACTTATTGCCAAATGAGCTGACAAAGGGGCCCATGAAGTCTATCCCCCATACGTCGAACACTTCAACCTCTTGAATTAGGTTCATGGGCATCTCATGGCGACGGGAGATGTTCCCGGTACGCTGACATTCATCACAGCCATTCACCTATTGATGTGCATTGTCACGACCCTAAACCCAGACTTGGTCGTGATGGCGCCTCTCGTGAAGACATGGCCAGCCGACACAAACCCCAAGTCCAATTAACAGGTATAATGATTCATAATCAAGCCATTAATAATGATAAATCCCAAAATAAAGCGAAATATATCAACTACGGAAACAATACACAGCCCGACATCGGGGTGTCACAAGTCACGAGCATCTACTAAGGTCTGAACACAACTAAGAGTCTAAAAATGTACTAAATGCAGTCTAAGGAAGACCAGAAGGAGAAAAGCAGTGCTGCGAACGCCGGGAAGCTACCTTGCTAACTCCGATGACTCTGCCACTAAGCAATCAACACCCGCTACCGGGTTCAAAATAATACTTGAATCTGCATACAAGGTCCAGGGAGTAATATGAGTATGTCAACTCAGTAAGTAATAAAAGTAAATGAAAGCTGAGCAGTAAGAAAACACGTAAGCCACGTCATAACGCTACAGCAAATACAGTACATTTCCAAAATAATACAGAAATCATTTACTCCGTAAATCATGCTCAATTTCAGTAAAAAACCCTTTTAAACAGCTTTTAATAGTTTCAAAATGAGTGATAAAAATAGTAAGTAAAAAAATGATAGAAACGTAAACAGTCCCTCGGGCAAAACATGTACCATAAACCGCCCCTCGGGCATAATATCAATAGAACCAGCCCCTCGGGCTACCTCACAATCACTCGTAATCAGCCTCTCGGGCATAACATGAATCAAGAACCGCCCCTCGGGCAACATAGATCAAGAACAGCCCCTCGGGCTTCAATATGAAACAACAACAGCCCCTCGGGCTACAACACATCACACACACTGGGTACCTGCGCTCACTGAGGGTGTACAGACTCGGGAGGGGCCCCTTACGGCCCAAGCGCAATAACAAGTCATCTCGTGGCATAGTCAATCCGGCCCCCGGCCTCACATAATAAACAAAATCATCACACTGGGTACCCGCGCTCACTGGGGGTGTATAGACTCCTGGAGGGGCCCCTTACGGCCCAAGCGCAATATCAAGCCATCTCGTGGCATAATCACTAGGCTCTCGGCCTCATATCAAGCCACCTCGTGGCGTACAACTCAGGCCCTCAGCCTCACAATCACAATCAGTACAATACTATTGCGGCATCCCATAATAATCCTCACAACACAGGCCCTCGGCCTTACTCAGTCAGAATCTCACAAGCCACATGGGCAACAGTAAAACAATTACTCGGCTCAAAATCAGTTATGAAATAAAAAGGAGTGAATAAAACCGAGTTGTGAAAACAGTAAGAATATAACATGACTTAGTGTAAGCATTAAACCAAAACAGTGAGGTAAAACAGTAGTAAAAGCCCCTAAGGTTCCAAACAATCGGCCCCAGACACGGCATTTAGCCCCAAACACAATAATATTTTCCAAGATATAACAATATCGAATAGTTTTCAAGTAAAATACACGACTTAATAGTCGTACGGGATGGACCAAGTCACAATCCCCAGCGGTGCACGACCCCACGCTCGTCATCTAGCCTGTGCGTCACCTCAAGGTAGCACAACGATGTGAAATCTGGGGTTTCGTACCCTCAGAACAGTATTTACAATCATTACTTACCTCTATTCGGTCCAAACTCTAGCCCGCGATGCCTAAGACTCTCGAATCGGCCTCCGAATGCTCCAAATCTAGCCAAAAGCAGATTCACACCATCAAAATATGCTAAGGGAACAAAGCTCACTCGAAAATATCCAATTTACACCAAAAATCCCGAAATTGGCCAAACCCGACCCCCGAGCCCACGTCTCGGAATCTGCTAAAAATCACACCAATAGAATCCTTACACTCTCACGAGTTCGTACATACCGAGAACATCAAAATCAACATCAAATTCCTATTCAAATCCCCAAAAGAATTTTCAAACTTTTCTTCCATTTTCCCCCAATTTCCACTCTAATTTCTCAATTTAAATGATAATAATCAAGAGATAATCATAGAATTTAACCAAATTTGAGTGAACAACACTTACCCCAATCAATCCTCTGAAAATCCCTTCAAAAATCGCCTCAATCCGAGCTCTATAGCTCCAAAAATGCAAAGCCGAAACCCTCAAAATAGAGTACTTTATAATCTGCCCAGGCATTTACCCTATGCTATCGCGGACAAACTAATGCGATAGCGAAGCACAAAATTTTCCAGGCCTTCTTCTACCCTATGTGATCGCGGCCATTCATCCGCGATCGCGCAGAACAAATTTTTCCAACAACCTTCTCCAACTCTTCCGGACAGCCTCTAGTATAATGGTTATAACTTTTTGTACAAAACTCCAAATTACATCTGGTTTAACTTTCTGAAAACTAAACATCAAGGGCTATCACTTTCGTTTTTGAATCATCTTCAAATTCCTTATAGATTGTGAGATATAAGCTTCCAAAGTCGGATCAATGCAGTAAAAATTTACTCTATGCGATCGCGGGGCGACTTACGCAATCACATAGAACAGCTCCATTTTTCCAAATTTTCTCTATGCTAATGCGGCCAGATCTATGCTAACGCATTGTACACCCCTGAAGCCAAATACCAGCAACTAGAAATGGCCTAGAAATGGACCGAAACCACCCCGAAACTCACCGGAGGCCCTCGGGACCTCAACCAAACATGCCAACACATCCCATAACATCATTCAAACTTGTTCCAACCTTCGGAACGCTCAAAACATCGAATCGCTCTCGGATTCAAGCCTAAGAATTCCAAAACTTTCAAATTCCGAATTCGATCAAAAAGTTTATCAAACCTCGTCCGAATGACCTGAAATTTTGCATACACGTCATAAATGACACAACGGACCTACTCCAACTTCCGGAATTCCATTCCGACCCCTATATCAAAATCTCACCTATCAACCGGAAATCGCCAAAATTCTAATTTTGCCAATTCAAGACTAAATCTACTATGGACCTCCAAAATACATTCTGATGATGCTCCTAAGTCCCAAAAAAACTAACGGAGCTAATCAAATCATAAAAAATCCAATTTGAGGTTATATACTAACAAGTAAAAACTTGGTCAACCTTTCAAATTTTAAGCATCAAACTGATAACTGTTCTTCCAAATTTATTCCGATTATTCTGAAAACCAAAATCGACAATTTACATAAGTCATAATACATCACATGGGGCTAGTCATGCCCGAGAACTGGCGAGCTAAATGCAAAAGCTCAAAATGACCGGTCGGGTCGTTACATGCATCCTTAAACACGGTTGGCCAGTAGAACCCGACTTCTAGAACTTTTGTTGTCGTCCTGACTCCTCCAAAATATCCGGCAACGGGACCAAAATTTGATCACGCCCAACTATGCCGATGCGTGACATGCTTGCAAAACAGAAGATTATTCTATCTCGGGGACACACCTCCGGATCATATTGTCAACACAAATTCTAAACAGATAAGGTTCATCCCAGTAATACATGCGGCATTCATGGTAAAACTTTTTCTTTTGCACAGAGGAAAGGTCATAGGGAACTATACCGCTTGCCAGGTAATTTGCAATGTCTGCATACCATGGCACTTCCTCAAGGCTTGTGGTGAGTAGTTGCTCGTCTGGAAAGGTTTCCAGAATATCCTCTGCCTCAACTGAATTTTTAGCTCCTTCAAGACGCGATAGATGACCAGCGACATGGTTTTCCGTGCCCTTACGGTCACAAATTTCTAGGTCGAACTCTTGCAGTAGCAGCACCTTATGAATCAGGCGCGGTTTGGACTCCTTCTTTTCAATCATGTACCTGAGAGCAGCATGATCAGTATATACAATTACCTTAGAGCCAATCAGGTATGATCTGAACTTGTCGAATTCGAACACCACAGCCAGCATCTCCTTTTCAGTCATAGTGTAGTTCAGGTGGGCTCTACTCAACGTTCTGCCGGCATAGTAAATTGGGTGCATTATATTGTCTTTCCGCTGTCCTAGCACTTCCCCCACTTCATAGTCACTGGTGTCATACATGAGTTCGAATGGTTGTTCCCAGCCGGGGGCAACAATGATGGGTGTTGTGACTAGCCTCTTTTTCAACTCCTCGAATGCTACCCTGCAATCATCAGAAAACACGAAAGGGTGATCTTTTTCTAACAACTTACACAGAGGGTTGGCAATTTTTGAGAAGTCTTTGATGAATCTCTGATAGAAACCGGCATGCCCGAGGAAGCTCCTGATTGCCTTGACTGATGTTGGAGGTGGTACCTCTGCTATCACATCAACTTTAGCACGATCCACCTCGATTCCCTTGCTTGACACCAGGTGGCCCAAGACTATACCCTTTTGTACCATGAAATGACACTTTTCCCAATTAAGAACAAGGTTAGTCTCGATACACCTTTTCAATACTCGGATCAGGTTTGTAAGGCACTCATCGAATGAGTTTCCTACCACTGAGAAATCATCCACGAACACCTCCATTATGTCTTCAATAATGTCGGTGAGTATGGCCATCATGCACCTTTGGAATGTGGCGGGTGCATTGCATAGGCCAAAAGGCATCCTCCGGAAGGCATAGATCCCATATGGACAAGTGAACGAGGTCTTCTCTTTGTCCTCTGGTGCAATGGAGATTTGGTTGTATCCTGAGTACCCATCCAGAAAACAGAAGTGGGACCTCCCTTCCAGTCTGTCAAGCATCTGATCAATGAAGGGAAGTGGGAAGTGGTCTTTCCGGGTGGCCAGATTCAATTTCCTATAGTCCAAGCAAATTCTCCAGCCTGTGACGGTTCTTGTAGAGATCAGCTCATTGTTATCATTTTTTACCACCGTCACACCACCCTTCTTAGGAACACATTTCACCGAGCTAACCCAGTTGTTGTCAGAGATGGGGGAAATGATTCCCGCATCTAACCACTTAATGATCTCTTCACCACTTCCTTCATGTTGGGGTTCAGCCTTCTTTGGTGCTCCCTGGAAGGTTTGTGCCCCTCTTCCAGCAGAATTTTATGCATACAATATGCCGGGCTGATCCCCTAAATGTCTGCCATGGTCCACCCAATGGTAGTCTTGCACTCCGTGAGTACCTACAAAAGTTGTTGTGCCTGCACATCCAGCAGACTAGATGAGATAATAACAGCAATGTGGAGTTAGGTCCTAGGAACGCATACCTGAGATGGGCGGGCAGTGGCTTCAACTCCAGCTTTGGTGGTTCTTCTATGGATGGCTTGGCTGGAGGAGTTTCTCTTTTTTCTAAGTGCAAGGGCTCAAATTCAAGTGATCTCTCCCAAAAGCCTTTGCCCTCAAGAGCCAGCACCCATTCTGCCAATGCTTCCCCATTCACCTCATCTAAATTCATAAGACGTGCAGCAAGAGGATCCTCTTCCACGATTACATCCACGTCATCAATAAGAGAACAGTTGGCGAATTCAATTGGTCACCTCATAGAATAGTTGGCGAATTCACTTGGTCGCCTCTGCACGTTGAATGTTATCTCCTCATCGTTCAACCTCATCTTGAGCTCCCCCGTTTCATAATCAATGAGGGCTCGCCCAGTGGCCAAGAACGGACTTCCCAAAATTATGGGAATTTCTTCATCCACTCTACAATCCAGAATCACAAAATCTGCAGGGAACACAAATTTCCCTACCTGTATCAACACGTCATCCAAAATATCTGGGGGTCTTTTCACAGTTCTGTCAACCAGCTGCAACAACATAGACGTGTGTCTAGCTCTTCCAATCTCCAACCTCTTATAAATCGCCAGGGGCATAAGATTTATGCTAGCCCCCAAATTACAGAGTGCCTTGGCAAAGGCAAAGTTACTAATGGTGCAGGGAATTGTGAAACTCCCTAGATCAGATAACTTTTCAGCAACTGGTCTAGTCACCACAGCACTGCAGGTCTGAGTTAGAGTCACTGTGGCCAAGTCTTGGAAGTCGATTTTCGGGACATCAAATCCTTCATCATTTTTGCATAGCCAGGCATCTCTTTCAAAGCATCAATCAATGGAATATTTACCTGAATTTGTTTCAACATCTCCAAGATTTTTTTGTATTGTGCATCTTTTGGTATTTGGCCAGCCTCTGTGGGAATGGTGCTGGAGGTCTCTTTTTCCCAGTGATTTGGGTTTTCTCTTTGTAAGACACCACCTCAACTACCAGTTCCTGGGCTGTCTCAGCTTTTTTCTCAGCCTCAATATATGTGTTGGTTTCTTCCTGGGCAGGTTGTATTGTCACCTCTGTCAGTTTTGCTGAATCATCTAGCTCAATGGGCACTGGTACAAGTGTCTCAGCCTGTCTGCTTTCTCGAGCCCTCTCTTGCTCCAAGTCTAGGTCTCTGCCATTACGTAGACTCACTGCCATCAGCTGCTTTGGACCTTGATCTTTTGGATTTACCTGAGTGTCTACGGGCAATGTCCCATGAGGACGATATTTAAAGACATCGAGATCTGGCCCATTTTCACTTCAATATTCTTTATGGCTGACTCATGTACATCTACCCTTTCACTCATTTTCGCATTTGACCTAATAACCTGCTGCATCATTGCCTCGAGTCTAGCAAACCCATCTTCCTGCTGAGGAGGATGATAACCCTGCTGTTGATTTTGGTTGTTGTACACCTGTGGCCTTTGGTAGGGCGCCCCATTATCATGAGGTCGCATGGCTCCCAAATTTCCGTTGTTGTGTTGCGGCTGGACTGGCTTGTATGGCTGATTTTGTTGGCCCCAATTCTGACCACCTTGTCTTTGGCCCCCATAATTAGACACATAATTCATGTTCTCAGGGTAGTGATGATGATCACTTTCCGCATTCCATTGGCTACCAATTGGTTGACCAATGCAAAATGTGCATAAGCCACCATTAGTTGCTTCTGCCCTGACTCTTCCACCTTTTTGGTGAGTATGATCATTTGTGTCATTAAAGTGGCTATATTTTCAGCAAGAGTGTTGGTTGGATCGAAGGCCACTGAGTGAACTACTGGAGTGATAGGTGCATTCCTGGTTGTCCACCCCGAATTCTATGCCATCTTGTCAAGCAGGATCTGGCTTTCTCTCCATGATTTGCTCAAGAATGCTCCACCAGCTAAAGCATCAACATTAGCCTTCACGCCATTTGTCAGACCCATGTAAAACTGCTGCCCCAACATATGCTCTGGATACCGTGGTGCGGACATATAACCAACATCCCTTTGAACCGTTCCCATGTTTCTTGCAATGTTTCTATTGGTTTCTGTCTGAAGCTTATAATTTCATCAATTTGCTGAGTAGTCTTGTTAGGTGGATGAAACTTATTCACAAATTGCTTGACTAACTCCTCCCAAGTCGTGATGAAATTAATAGGGAGTGAGTTTAGCCAAGTTGGGCAGCTCCTATCACTGAGAATGGAAACAACAACTGCTTTATTGCTTCCTGAGTTACGTTGGGATGCCTTTGAGTTTTGCAGATTGACAGGAAATTCTTCAAGTACTGTTGAGGATCTTCAATGTATGACCCCGAAAATAGTCCCTTATTATGCAACAAGTGCAGCATGTTGTTTGTGATTTGAAAAGAGTCAGCCTGTATCTGCGGGACTACTATCGTTGTGGACAAATTCTCTGTTGTGGGTTGAGCCCAGTTATATAGAGGAGCCTCTGGCACAAGAGGCGCCACTACCTACGCAGCTGGGTCTACCACGTTATCCCCTTTATTGTTTCCGTTATTTACCAGCTCTGCCATGTCTGGTTCAGGTTGTTCAGTTGATTGTTGTTGTTTGTTTTTTCGGTTGGCCCGATTCAAGGCCTTGAAAACTTTCTCTGGATCTGATAATGCTTCAAACACTTCACCAGTTCTCGATGAGTTTCTATGCATGCACATGTACAACCAAGTTAGCAAACGTTAAAATTTCAATGTATGGATTGAAAATAAAGAAAATTGACTACACTAAGAATTTTTGTATTTCTTTTAACTGTAATTGATAACACCATTAACTCCCCGGCAACGACACCAAAATTTGATCACGCCCAACTATACCTTATAAAAAGGACAAGTGATCGTTGCAAATATAATCCAGGTATTTAGCCCAGAGTCGAATCCCACAGGGAATTGACCTACCAATTACTTTTGTCGGACTCACTGAATCTCCGTAATCAACTTCCCAGATATTATGAATAACACTTGGTGATATTTCTACTAACTATAACTGAATAAAATCAAGTAAACTAAAAGCTAACTACGACTAAGTTGTAAACGAATAAGAGAAGGATCTAAGGTTGTGATTTTCCCTATTGATGGAATCCCTTCCTGTTATGTTTCGTATAGATTTGCCTAATCATCTCTATCGATCATGAGCACTCTTACTACCGTAAATATCTCCCGAGTAATTACGACAATTTACTAGACGCACTCTCCCGAGTTACGCTAGCTGGCTTATATTACAGCTCACTTGGATCGCACCCAAGGTTTCGTTATCCCTAATCCCACCTTTAAATCCCCCGTTATTGATTCCTCATATACTTTGGGAGTGGTGTTGTTCAACAACTACCTAAATATGCACTCTCTCCCTAGTAATACATATTAAATAGGTACAGCTAATTGAGGATCCTATCAATTAACTACAACAAGAACGTAGTTGAACAAATAGAGATTAAACTGGGCAAACTATATTAACACAACAAGAAGTTCATCCCTCAATAAGTTCCATCAAAACCTTAGACTAAATAATTAGCTACTCATAATTGTGTTCATAACAACAACAGCAAAATTCATCATGAATGATAAAAACAAAAGGAAGAAAGGTAGAACTCGATGTCGAATTATCCTCCTTGCCTCTTGCCTTTTCTTGCCTTCAACAAAACTATGAAAACCTTGATATCCTCTTTTTGGGCGAGCTGTACCTCTTATAGGTTAAGTGGAATTGCCCCCAAACTTCCAAGTTTACCCCTGATATTTTTGCATTTCGGATTGACTAGCGCGGCCGAGCTCGTGACTGCGCTTGGGCCGCGCATATTGCGTTCTACATTGTCCCGTTTCTTCTGCTCTAGCGTGGCCGCACTAAGGCTGCGCTTGGCCCATGCTAGAGTGGTTCAGCTCTTTATCTCCTCTTTTCATTCTTCTTTTACATGTACTCAACTCCGAGGGGCTTTCCTTGCTTTAATTTAGCTCCAAACACTGTCCTAAGTCCTCATAAGCACGACTTGCTTCTGCAAAACATAAAATTCACAATTAGAGCCATTTTATCGTCATTTAACCTTTATAGAACAGTGAAGCATAGTCAAGTTGGGGCATAAATAGTTGCCAAACTACATGAATCTCGCCTATTATCAAATGCATATACGAAACCAAATGGATGTTGGTGATACCGTTTATGTGCGTAAATGTGGCATATGCTCGCAAATGGGACACGACCGTCGTAAATGTCCTTCAGATGGTTTAGGTGGTGGTGGTAATCTAGCTCCTGGTGCAAGTTCATCTAATGTGGCCAACTATCAAGGATACACGTAGTGTTTTAGTTTCATAATATATTTTGTAATAAGTGTATGTACTTGTTTATGTTGCAAGATGTGTCAAATAAAATTATGTTTCCATTGTTGTTAAAACTTATTGATATTTAACATTTTTAAGTTGAGTAAATTAATGAATTTCTCCCTCTCGTTCATGTAATCAAAAATAGTATTAGATTAAAAAACAGAAAATTTTTATGTTCACTTTCGAGTTTCACTCTAAAATTATTAGAAAACTACACTGTCAGAGGAGGAAGATGTTTGATAAATAAGTGAATATATAGCGCAGTTAAATACTACGTTATGTGTGTTGTCTTGTTGATCTGATAAAGCTGCCCAACTGCGAAAATGTTGTTTTGTATCAGAAAGAATCTTTAACACGCGAAGTATAGCGCGGTTAAATACTATGTTTTGTGTGAATATATATAGCGCGGTTAAATACTACGTTATGTGTGTTGTCTTGGCGATCTGAAAAGTTGCCCGACTGCAAAAAAGCTATCTTGTATTAGAAAGAATCTTTAACACGCGAAGCGTAGCGTGGTTAAATACTACGTTTTATGTGAATATATATAGCGCGGGTAAATACTACGTTATGTGTGTTGTCTTTTCGATCTGAAAAGCTGCCTGACACTGAAAAAGTTATTTTGTATCAGAAAGAATCTTTAACACGCGAAGCATAGCGCGGTTAAATACTACGTTTTGTGTGAATATATATAGCGCGGTTAAATACTACGTTATGTGTGTTGCCTTGCCTATAAACAACGGGCGCATTCTAGTTATTTTCTGCGCTTAACCATAACAAATAGCAAAACTTTCCATAAAAGCAAGGTTTTTTTCGCTTTAACAAATGTCTGAAAGCATGTATGTATCAATGTGACAATGTGGCAAACGTTGTATGATGGCGGACTGTTGGGATGATGGTCAAGTTGGGCGCAGATACTAGAAGTGTGTGAACAGGTTTGGAGGCAACAACGGAAATTTTTGCAATTTTTAGGTATGGCTTGATGAACCCTGTGAGTAGGAATGCTATAAACGATCTTCAAATCAACTAATATGCATTATTTATACAAGTTTCGACATAAACTAAATCAGAATACCTCGATAAAGTTCAAGAATTGAAAATTTGACTCCGAAACAAGCAACCCACAGCATTAGAAGGCTTGGCTAGGATGTGGGACCAACTTTGATTAGTTTTGTGGGACGGGTGGGGTCCACTCGAGTTTTTTATAGAGTTAATGGGGGGGACCGCTGAAGGTTTTTTAAAATGGGAGGGGGAAGGTTTTCTGCCAGAACATGGGGGGAAAGGGAAGGGGACGAGTACTTATATATGTAAAGGCGGTTTAATACTGCGTTTCACATATAGCGCGTTTATAAATCGCGCTTTACATAGCTATCTTATCAGCTTCCAGGTAAAATGCGGTATTAAACCACATTTTATGTAAAATGCAGTATTAAACCACGTTAAGGTAAAACGTAGTTCACAACTGCGTTTTACATATTTTGGTCACTAAGTTTTTTTCCACCTAATTAAGTATTTTGAGTCCAAAAGATAATATTTTGGTTCCGGACTCTAAAAAGAGGACACATTGCACCATTCCATTTGAGATTATAGAGACAAGAGAAGTTGCATTTTTTCTTTTCCTAGTATTCTACTTTCTCCTCTAGACATGAACTTATTTCCATAATAGTGTACCCCTAGTTGACCTGAAAAGTCAAGTAACTTTGAAGTTAAAGGCCTCTAGAAAGGTCAAGCCTATTAGAGGTATGCTAGTAGGAGTGTCAAATGGGGGGGTTGGGCTAATTTTGGGCGGATCAGAATGGGTTGAGTCAAGAAATGGGTGGATCATTGACCCGCCTAAAAGTTACTCGACTGGATCAAGATGGACTAAAATTTGGGTCATAGCTCAACCCGCCCAACTATTACCAAGCTTTAATTAATTGTATTATTTTCTTATAAATTATTTAATTATCAAATAAGTTTTTTTTGTGATCGGATATAACATATCAAACAAAAAAGGGAAAAATTCAAAAACAGCCAGATTTACAAGTGGTCATTCAAAAATAACCACAGTTTCAAAAGTAATTGAAATTTAGCCACTTTTCATGTAAAGATAAATCTGAATGAAAATACTGTTCGAAATCCGGAAAATACTCCAACATAATATACTAGAGTTCCAGCATAAGTATACTGGAACTCCAGTATATTATAATGGAGTTCCAGCATAAGTATACTGGAACTCCGGCATAATATACTAGAGTTCCAATATAATATACCGGTCCAGCATAATATGCTGGAAGTTCACACAGGTGCTCCATTCTCCAGTATATTATGCTAGAACTTTCCACGTGTTAGAGTTCCAGCATAATATGCTGGAAGTTCATATACAGGTGCACCGATCTCCAGTATATTATGATGGACCAGTCCCTGTTGCAGCAAAATAGTGGCTAGTTTTCAATGACTTTGCAAATGCTGGCTATTTTTGAATGACCAATCCGAAAACTGGCTAGCCCGTGCTATTTTTACAACAAAAAAGAATTACTTTATTTTAGCAAAATTATACATGGATCAATCTGGACTAAAAATCAGCCCAGCTTTAGATGGATTGAGATGGGCTTAGTTCAATAAATGGGCAGGTCAATGACCAGCCCAACCTTGGGCGGTTTGGGCGAATTAAATGGGTTTGGAATCAAATTGTCACCCCTGTATGCTAGTATATATGACTAATAAAAAGGGTTTTGAGTAAAGAATTGTGTAAAAACAAGAGAAAAACAAGTAATTGTAATAGTAAAATGGATTTTGTGAACTAAAATAAGTCCCTAGTTTAGACTCGCATCAAAGGGCAACAAAGACTAATAGCGCGTTTGGCCAAGCTGCAAAAATCAGCTTATTTTGAAAAGTGCTTTTTTTTAAAAGTGTTTTTCTCAAAAGTACTTCTGGTGAGAAGCAGTTTGTGTTTGGCTAATTAGTTTGAAAAGCACTTCTGAGCAGCAATTAGTATTTGGCCAAGCTTTAAAAAACTGCTTCTAAGTGTATTTTTCTCAAAAGTGCTTCTCAAAAAAAGTGATTTTGGAGAGAAGCTACTTTTTTCTGCTTCTCCAAAACTGCTTCTGCTTCTCCTCAAAAGCACTTTTTTTCCTTCCAAAAGCTTGGCCAAACACCTCAATTTTTGGCCAAAAGTGCTTTTGGCAAAAAAAAAAAAACACTTTTGGCCAAAAAGAAGTTTGGCCAAACAGGTTATAAATATCTCTCTCCTTTCCTCTGCTCCCTGTTGTCACTTCTCTTTCATGATTTAGCTGTTTGCCATTGTACTAGAGGTTGCTTTATTTTACCTTTTTAGAGATTTTGATCTAGCTATTGTTTAAACATGTTAAGGAAGCCGGGGGGAAGGTAAAAGGGAAAACAAGAAATTAAAGCCAAAGATAACAAAATAAACATGGAATTAAGTTACAGCCTGATGGTTGCAACCTTTACCAGCACAATTTAAGTTTAGCATTCCAATCCTATCAAAGAACTTTTCTGATTTTTCAACTCTCTCTTATACAATTAGGGAGTAAATTAGGTTGTAATCAAGATTAGTTACATGTAGTGACTAGTGAAATTAGTTGATACTATGGATGTATATGTAACCCATTTATAACAAACAATTATAAAAAAAAAAGGGCAAAGAATTGAAATCTGATCAAGAATCTAGTTCTTTTTTGTCCTCTTTCCCTCTAATTCTCTCTCAAATTGACGTGTCAATTTGTGTATTAAACTTTTGCTCCATTGGGCGTGCCCTACATAAATAGGTTTACAGAAAGAACCTAATAAGACAGTTAATAAAACAGTGTTCATTAATTTGTATATCAGCTCTAGTACAAAGAATAAAGTGAAAAAAAGTGATGAGTACTACATTACCACACCTCTAGACTCTAGTAAGAAACTTTTTTATAACTTGGAAAAGCAAATTGGAGTAAGTGGCTTCTGGATAGGGTAAAAATTTGTTGGAAAATTAATTTAAACCCTCTCGTAAGATTTGATATTTGGTAGTTTATTTAATTCATATCTTATTAGATTTATGGTCAAAAAATAAATAGGGCGTTGTTAGCTATTTTATATCGGAAGAATAGAGTGAAGATTTGCAGAGATCATTAAGAAATTTATTTTTTTACTAAATTATTTTCGTTCAAAACTTAACGATTTTGATGTATGAATAAATTGTACTGAGTGTTTGCACCAAATTAATGATACAATACACATGTCTTTCATATATTTATTTACGTATCACTTAATTATAATTAACGAAATACATTCTTATTCTAATTTTTAATTATTAAATTTATTGATTTAATATAAATATTTGGTGCAAATAAGATTTACTCTGAACGGTCTGTGTCTTTCGTTGTTATTTCCTTCTCTCTTGTTTGACAGGAAAGTAAGCAATTTTTTGCTTTCCTTTTTGGTTTGAAGAAAGATTGGACGAAAGTGTCAAAGAGGTGTGAAAAATAAAACAGTATATTCTTCCTATTCAACGGTCAACACTACTGTGCAAACTTCTTCTTCTTTTTATTGGTTCGAAAGTACAATTTTAAGGAAGTAACATACAGGAAAGTACACTTGTTACAGTTACATTGTTTTGCAAACAACAAAAGGCAGGTATATAGAATAGATCGAGAGCGATTGTAAATTTCAATTCGGAACCTTCACTAAAATAGGTGTTAACTTAGAGGCATTTTGACATCAAAATTGTAATTTTTTAAATTTAAAAAAATAATATTTGAAGTTAAGTTGAGAAATGGTATTTAGAATTTGAAATTATGTTTAGACATACATTTCACTTGAAAAAAATATAGCAGTTTTGTTATTGGAAAAAAGTTTCTTCAAGAATTTGAAAGAGTGGTCAAAACCATTTTTTGATTTTTAAAAAACTCATTTCCTAAAAATGTCCAAATGTAATACCCAGTCATTTTTGGACTAATTTAACCTTATATATGGAAATAGAGCTTATGGATGAAATAACCAAACCTTTGTTTGACTTGGACGCCAAAAAAATGTGGCTCATAGTATATGAGGTCATCAAGAGCCTTATGAAGACCATTTACATGATTTAGAATATATATTGGGCCAAACTTTAGATTATATGAGGAAACGAGTGGTTCAGCCCAACTTTTTAGTGTTCCCTACTTTACAGAGCCTTAGAATGGCTTTAGGGAAAAATTAAGGAATTTTTACTTCCTATAGCAAAGGTTAACACTTTATTTATTTTAAATAAATACCATTTTAAAAAATTATATTCTATAGTACCTTTTAATGTTTATAGGAAAATATCTAATTTTGGTTACCTCCTACCCTTAAGCCACTAAATACGCTATTCAGTTACACTATTTTCTTTCTCTCTCTATTTTGATACATGCCATTCTCTTCCCCATTCCCTGAAAACACACGCTTCTGCAATCGGAAAGAAGATAACAGAATTAACGCAATATGGGGATACAGAGTGATTTCAACTATCGGAAAGAAGATAACAGAATTAACGCTAACACGAGGATTTGCAGCTACATCGGTAGTATTATTCGCATCCAAGTTGGGGCTACCTATCTCAGCCACCCATACCCTAGTGGGTGCAGTAATGGAGGTCGATTTTGCTAGAGGACTTAACAGCGTAAGAGTAGAAACAATGAAGGAGATTGTGACTTCCTGGATTGTGACAATCTCCATTGACAATCAGGTAATCAACTTCTGCTACTGATACGTCCAATTTTGCTATGCCTGCTATCTTTGGCATAGGGTCTCCAATGGCTGAATATACATACATGTTGGGAACAGTGAGATTCAGGGTTTTTGCTCGACGACGGATTCGCCGGATTAGGGTTTGTTCTTGAACACAGACGATGGAGTTTGGGGCTAAGCAACTTGATTTTCTGTTAATATATTTTAATATATTTTCAATGTATCACGTTGCATTTTCATGTATTTTATTGTATTCATTGCCTTTTTTTTATTGTAATTCAATGTATCTCGCTATATTTCATGTATTTCATTGTATTCACTGTCTTTTTTTCATTGTATTTCAATGTATCCAGTTGTATTCTATGTATTTTATTGTATTCACTGTCCCGCTATATGCCGTGAATGTATTCATATGTTTTTTTTAATAATATAATTTATGTATTCATAAGTATTATATAATTTTTCTGAAAATTGCTATGTTTTTGGGGTATTTTTTAGTTGAAAATCTTTTTTATAACTGGAAATACAAAATTTGTGTGTTGTAATTGAGTTTGTTGAGTTATATTATGAGTCTATTATGTTAATTGATTCACTTTCCATTTAAAAACAGTGTAATCCCCTGTTTCACGCCGTGAATACAGTCGAATACAATAATCTGTCCAGCTGTAATCCCCTGTTTCACGCCGTGAATACAGTTGAATAAAATAATGTGTCCAGCTGTAATCCCATGTTTCACGCCTGTTTAACGCCATCAATACAGTCGAATACACTCGAATACAATAACTGATTAGGTGGACTTCCCTGATTCAAACCTACTTTTGCTACTGTAGTCATGAATACAGTAGCTTAAATACATCTAATACATCTTATACAATTCATAATATAGCAAATGATATGTATAGATAGCTAATTACCACTAAAAGATAGTGCTTTATGAAAATTTCTCAAAAATTAAACCTCATTAGCTTTGGAATCAAGATTAAGAAAAAGAAGTTGCGGAAGACTTACTTGTGTCCGACGTTTGCGCTAAGGATTAACTGATCCACGATTATTAGAGAAAGGGGTTGAATTTTAGAAAAGGAGGCAAATAGTTAGTTGGGAATTCAAAAGGTTGTTAGAGTTAGTTGGAGTTAGTTGCAAATAATTAACTTCTGTTTACTGAAAGAATCTATCTGGAAAGTGCTTGATTCTTCATTCGATATAATAAATATAAATATAATGTATTGCACAATTACAATCTTCTATTCTACTCTTCCTCTCTTCTTCTTCCTTCATCTCTATGAATTTCTCTTCACAATTGACTTCTCGAATTTCTTCCTGAATCAATTCTATGATCCTCGAGTATGTCATGGCATTAGTCATAAGATTTGGGGTTGATTGTGATGACTCGATAGAGGAAATAAAAAAAATCAAACAAACTGGTAGTGTGAAGGTATATCAAGCTATTTTTGAGAGAAATCTATAGGGTGAGATTATCTCAAGAAAATGCAATTAGCTGCTTCAGTGAGGTCTGAAACATGAGTTTAATATTGCATTCAAGCTCAGCAATCCAATTACTTTATCATAGGTGTATAGAACAACCAGAATATAGGAGGTGTACCTAGCTGCAACCAAACAAACTTCCTATGCATCAGGACCCCCAGTCAAGAGATATGCTGGGCCAGGTACTACTGGTAAACCATTGTTACATACCCTTACTTTCAGTATTTCATCTTATACTAAGGGTGTCAATAGGAGAGCATTGAGTTTAGATGAAATGAATGACAAACGGGCAAAGGGATTATGCTACTTCTGCAATGAGAAGTATGTACCTGGGCATAGGTGTAAAAATTCCAAACAGATTTACATATTAGAATTGGAGGAAATAGAAGAAATACAAGATACGGTTGAAGAACAAAAACTATTGCTGCAAGATGATAGTTTCAATTTCCCAGATCCATCTCAATCTATAGAACAGATGGAGATTTCCATTCATGCTTTGAATGGCTCTTTGGGTTACAGAACTCTTAAAGTAACTGGTTATTATGCTAAGCCTTGAACATTTTTATTGATATTGGTAGTTCACACAATTTCATTGATCCTGACTTGCTCAAACACTTGAGATGTAAGATCAGGTATACTCACCCTCAAATGGTGGCTGCTGCTAATGAAAACATGACGATAGACAAGATGTGGACCATCACTTGGTTGCTGCAAAGAGCTGAGTTTTCAGCAGAGTTCTTGGCTTCTTACTACGGCCCTTAGGCTCTTGCGAAGTGGTGCTGGGAGTGCAATGGTTGCTAACACTTGGAGACGTCAAATGAACTTTAGAAATCTAACTATGGAATTCTGGTACAAGGGAAGGAAACATCTCCTAAGAGGTGTTAGCAACTGGATCAAGGTTCAAAAAGCTGACAAATTGGCCAAGCACGCAGGTAACATTTCCCAATGATGTATGATTCAAGTAGTACCAACGGAAAATACTGAAGAATAATGGCATGCATTAAAAGCTAAGGAAGAACCAGAAACCGATGCTAGATTAGTTGTCTAATAATTCCAACTTGTTTGAAGAGCCTACTGAATTACCACCTTCTAGATGTGTGTTTGATCACAGGATTGTGTTGCAAGCTGGTACTGAACCTGTGAACAAACGACCCTATAGATATCCCTCAGTTAAAAAGGATATGATTGAGGGGTTGGTACAGCAGATGCTAGATCACGTGATCATCCAACCCAGTTGTTGTCCCTTTGCATCTCCAGTGGTATTAGTAGGAAAAAGGATGGAACACGGAGGCTTTGTGTGGATTATAAGAATCTAAATAAACATACAGTCAAGAACAAGTATCCAATCCCAATTGTGAAAGACATGCTTGATGAATTAGGAGGATCAAAGGTCTTTTCTAATATAGACCTAAGCTCTGGCTATCATCAACTTAGGATGGCAAAAGCGGATGTACCTAAAATTGCTTTTAGGACTCACTCTGGACATTTTGACTATTTAGTGGTGCCATTTGGCCTTTTAAATGCTCTTGCTACCTTTCAAGGACTGATGAATTCCATCTTTCAGAATTTCCTTAGAAAGCAAGTGTTGGTTTTCTTTGATGATATACTTATCTACAACAGCAACATGGAGGATCATTTGGTTCACTTAAGAGTTGTATTTGTGGAAATGAAAAACACACCAGCTATTTGCCAAAAGGATCGAGCAAGTGCTTCTTTGGAGTCCATAGGATTGAATACCTAGGACACCTCATTACAGTAGGAGGTGTGCTACCGACCCTCACAAGATAGAAGCTGTCCAGAACTGGCCTACCCCGACTACACTCAAATAGCTTAGGATTCCTAGGTCTGGCAGGCTATTATAGGAGATTTATCAAAGGATGTGGGGTCATCTGTAAGCCTTTAACTGAACTAACCAAGTAGAATAACTTCAAGTTCACCTACAATTGATGCAGCTTTTACAGAACTGAAGAAAGCCTCACTAGTGCACCTGTTCTAGACTTGATGCCAACAAAACATTCACTGTCAAAACTGATGCAAGTGATTATGGAATAGGAGCGGTGCTTATGCAAGAAGGTCATCCAATAGCCTTTATCATTAAGGCTCTATCACCTAGACATGCTGCATTATCTATTTATGATAGGTAACTATTAGCTATTGTGCATGTTGTTTCTAAATGGTCACAGTATTTGTTGGGATAAATGTTTGTCATAAACTTATCAAAAGTCCCTAAAGTTTCTTATGGAGTAGAAATTATGCACCAATTCTCAACTTTTGTGGTTAGCTAAGCTAATGCCTTTGACTACACTTTAGAGTACAAAAAGGGAGTAGAAAACAAAGTGGTTGATGCACTTTCAAGGGTCACTGGAGCAGAATTGTTAACACCAACATTGTCACCTCACAACAGTGATATCCTTCAATCCATTGCTGATAGTTGGAACTCAGATCAAGAGCTTCAATAGCTTATTGAGGAACTTCAAGTTGATCCTACTAAGCACAAGCAATTCTCTTTGATGCATGGTCTACTAAGGAGGAAAGGCGAACTGGTGGTTGGCAAAGTACCAAAATTAAGGAAAGCAATCATAATAACATGGCATGCTGGTCCTCAAGGTGGTCATTCAGGAGTAGAAGCTACATTGAAAAGGTTGGTGACACTGTTCTATTGAAAGAATATGAGAACAGGGTTGAGGAGTTTGTCCAGTAGTGTGACATTTGCCAAAGGAATAAATTAGATCTAGCTGCCTACCCAGGTATGTTACAGCCATTGCATATTCCAGATATGGTGTGGTCACGGATTAGCATGAACTTTATTGATGGATTACCCAAGTCAAAAGGTGTGAAGTAATTTTGGTGGTAGTTGATAGGATGAGAAAGTATGGCCATTTTATTCCATTAAAACATCCCTACACTGCCCAATCTGTTGCCAAGGTCTTCCCAGAAATAGTGGTAAAGCTACATGGGATGCTTGATGCTATCACTAGTGACAGAGATGTTGTTTTCTTGAGTTCCTTCGGGCAAGAACTCTTCACACTACAAGGTGTAGAATTGCACACTTCTTCAGCATATTCAACCTCAGTCTGATAGCCAAACTGAGGTGCTGAACAGGAGCTTTAAAACAACTTACAGTGTTACTGCAATGAGGACGCTACTAACTGGTACTCAAACTTGCCTATGGATGAGTATTGGTATAACACTTCTTTCCACTCAGCTATACAAACTACTCCTTATGAGGTATTGTATGGTAGACCTCCACCATTACATTTGCCCTATTTTCTAGTGGAATCAGCTTCTGCTGAAGTTGACAACATGTTAATCAATAGGGAACTAAAAATTTAGTTTCTCAAGCACCATTTGAGAAGGGCACAACTCAAAATGAAGCAACAGGCAGATCCTCATAGAAGTGACAGACAATTTATAGTGGGAGACTGGGTTTATTTGAAGGTCAGCTCAGCCTTAGAAACAAGTAACAATTTCGAATCATTCATCTCACAAGTTGGCTGCCAAGTATAATGGACCCTTTCAGATCATCAAATGGATAGGTCCAATTGCCTATACTCTTTTGTTACCTGCTGGTGTAAGGATTTATCCTACAATTCATGTGTCCTTGTTAAAGAAGTGTCATGAAGTCCCTTCCCAAATTTCTTATCCTCATGTCATTGACCTAGAAAACCCTTATTGCCCTGACCCTGAGCTTGTTTTACAAAGAAGAATGATCAAAAGAGGCAATAAGGTTGTGGCACGGGTTCTGATTAAATGGCATGGACTGCCTGCGATACTGCTACATGTGAGCTGGTTATTATTTTGCAGACAGGGTTTCCTCATTTGATCCTTGTGGACAATGATCTTCTATTGGGGGGGACTATTAATACACGATTATTAGAGAAAGGAGTCGAATTTTAGAAAAGGAGGCAAATAGTTAGTTAGCACAGTTAGTTGATACAATGTTGTTCTTTTGTTTTAAATTTTGTTAGTTTGTATGGGTCCACCAAATTGTAGAGTACCTGTTCCTCTACAAGTTCTGCTGAGAGTACTTAGTAAGGCAGTAAGTAAATGAGGCAGAGAATTTTTTACGTGGAAAAATCCCGCACAAGGGGATCAAAAAACCACGACCTACCCTGTAGGTTTTTAACTTCACTCACTTGTAATCTTACCTATTACAAGCCACTTTACAATGCTTCCAATTGTAAAGACTTTAAACTAACTTGTGGCACCTTTACCACAAGCCACTTTGTGACTATCCTAGTTACAAAGGCTTTTTCTAGCTTGGTGCTATCACCACAAGCCACTTTGCAATACTACGATTACAAAGACTTTTCTTTATGACTAAATCTAGCCACAACCTAAACTCAACGAGTCTGAGGATTTACAGGAGAGTTCCTAATCAGTAAACTTCTAAGTAAGCAATTTAGGAGATGTTGTAAGTGCAATAACAAGGTTACAACTCAACTAACAACAATAATCAATCGTTTAGGAACTGGTCCGTACTGGCGTTCAACCCTGTTCTTCAAGCTTTAGAGGATGATCTTTTCTGTTTTTGCTAAAGGCTTGAATAATGAAACTGAAACCTTTCAGTGATGTTTTGGATAAAATCCCCTTTGGTACATTTTGATCACATCACTTGAAATGATGTGAGTACTTTGTTTGGTTAGAGAATGAGTGGGCTGTCAGTGTGATGCAGTGCGGCAGAAACAGTGCCGCCAGTCACTTCAGTTCTAGCTGTGTCCAAATGACTTTGTGCTGCTATATAGGAACCACAGGAGCATCAGGTCCTTTTTTGGTTCCTAGCTCATGTATCTGTAGCAATTCAACTTTTACTGGAGTCCGTTGGAGTTTGTAGCAATCCAAAGTAGATCAGGTACCCTAACTGGTTCTTATCAGAAAGTTTGTTAGATCATCAAAACATAAGGAAAGAGTATTTAAGATCTATCAGTTTCCCCCTTTTTGATGATGACAAACTTAAACAATTATAAGTTCAGAATTAAGGCATCAGAGAGCATGTCAAAGAGTTCCCCCTGAGACAATGCCTTAAATTATGAGTTCAGACTTAAGAACCAGTTCCCAAATGTGATTCCCCTTGAGCCCTTTCCCCCTTTTGGCATCATTAAAAAGAATAAAAGGGCAAAGAAGTCCAGCCAAGCTAACCCATGCCACATATGTGCACACTATCATAAGGAAAAATAAAAAACAAAGATAAAATACTAGACAAAATAAAAGAGGAGTTATATTAATAATTTTAATATGCCTCTAACAACGGGAGCAGTAACAGTACATCCCAACCACACAAAAAAAAACAACCACCATCCATCAACATAAACAAAAAAAAGGAGTCATATACAGAACACTGGTCACTAAAAGGAAATTTAGGGGGCACTAGGAGGAAAATGCTTGGACGCTGCAGCAAGTGTTTGGAGAACAAGGTCTATTCGGGCGTTGCCCGACTTTTGCTCGTTGAGCAGTTCAGCTTTCAGGTTCTCAACTTGTGCCCTGAGGTTAGCATTTTCTTGTGTCAAATGGATCACCTCATCGTTCGAAAAGGGAACCACTCGAGCTTGCTGGCCTTCCAGGATAGCATCCTTGGCCTTCAATCGATGTATCTCCTCAGCTGCGTTGTTTTGGGCATTGATGAGCTGAGACACAGTTGAAGTGCTTCCTACACCCCCATACTTTTCGATACACTCACACTCTTCCAGAGTTGTCTGTGAGAATGTCTGCTTATGGGTCCCTACTTTACCTATTCCCAGTGGAACCTCAAAGTGTTTGAATAAATGTGTGAGCAAGAATCCATAGGGAAGCCCGTGATTGCCATCCTTGAAATCAGCCACTTTCTGCATATGCTCAATCATTATGGCAGGCAAACTCACTGGGTGAAAACCGTCCAATTGCTCCATTAGGAATAAATCAGATTTGGAAGTGACAGATCGGCGTTCTGCTCGTGGAAACAGGACTTTGTTAACCAGCTCAAATAACAACTGGTAGACAGGAAGGAGTGCTTTCTTATGGATCTGGTCCCCTTTCTGATTGGAATTATCTTTCACCACTGCATTGCGGAAGTTGTACTGGCAGACATCTCGAACACTCGTCACTCCAACTGTAGGAACTTGCAAAATTTCCCCAAGCACTTTCACATCAAATACAATGTCCACACCATTGACCAAGGTACAAACATGGTCAGTATCCACTGGAAACAAACTGGCAAAGAAACTCTGGACCTCCTCCTCATACACTTTGGGAGCATCCACGTAGAAAAGATGCGTCCACTGTTGAAACTCCACCATTTCCAGGATTTGACGCATCCCGGCCATTTTTGAGATCGTGGGGTCAAACGTACGCCCCAACAGAGCTTTCTGGTGCCTCAATCGCTCAGATCCCAGGCAGACCTCACTTCGTGCTTTCTTTCCAGAACTAGGTTCTTCAGCTGTTTCATACTTACGTTTCCTATGCTTTTCTCCACTGACCTTACTTTTCCCTTTGGACCTGACAAGAATATCCTCATCACTCACTGCCTTCTCGATTTTAGACTTGGAAGTAGACCCCTTCTCTAGGGAAACAGACTCTGCCCTTTTTGATGACCGCCTTACAAAGGAACCGGGTTCCTCAGGAGTTCCCTCATCCACCTCAACAACAGGGATAGTTTCATCCCCTACAGGTACACCATTTTTCACCAGCTTTCTTTTCTTCTTCTTACTGCTTTTCTTACTCTTTTGGAGTGCGGAGTCGTAGGCCATTTTGAGTTGTAGCCTTGTGGTGGGGCGCTTGATTTCAGACTCAGGAGTCAAAACAGTCTTACGCTGACTGATGAATGCATCAAGGGCCATATTGTCAAGGTCTTCTTCATCACTAGAGTGCATCTCTGGGCCTTGAATTTCCAAGGGCACAGCATCAAAATCAGGCACACTACTGTGGGGTGATACTCTTGACCTGGGTCCTCCTAAGAGGGATCAGGTTCTCTATGTGAACCCCTAGTAGCGTATGCTACTGCATCTCCCATAGTGGTCCCTTTTTCCCTTACACTATGTGATGCGTGCTTTTGGAAAATGACCTCATGCAATATCCCTTCAGCGGATACCACAAACACTATATTTTCTTCAACAACCGGTGCTTCACTACTGCGAAAAAGATCTTTAGTGGCAATTATTTAGTGGCAATAAGACAGTTGCCGTTAATTTGTTCAAGGAAGCCAAATATTACTGGCTAATGAATATTGGCTACTAATTAGTATCTTTTAGCGTCTATTCAATACAAAAGCCGCCAATATAATTGATTTTTCCTTTCATATTCCCTCTAATTTCTCCTTTTCCCTCTAAATCTTCTCGCGCCTAAATTTTACTGTCGTATATACCCTAAAGACCGCAGAAAAGAGAAAAACTTTCTCTCAAAGAAAGAAACATTCTATCAGAGAAAGTACCCTCTCGATTCTTCAATCCACTGCAACCAAAATTGCTGGCCTCCATCACAATCACCAGTAAGTTTGCCTTTTTATATATTTCCATCTCTATCTTTAGGTTATTGGTTGGATGGGACTAGGGATTAATGAAAAATTATACTTAAATTGAAGCATTATCATAGATTAATTGGTTGGGTCTAAATCCTACAGTTTGAAAGATTCTCAACTTAGTATCCATTAATTTTAAATTCGTTCTTCTCTGGTTCAAAAATAATATTGATGTAATTTTATTTTTGAGAAGTGGGATGGGGTAATTTCTTATTTATATTTCTTTAATTTTTTTCTATAGAGTTATGCATCAAGAACATGATTTATATAGGAAATTTGTTAGCATAATTTTGTCTTTTGAGAAGACGATTTATTTAGTGTTTGGTTAGGTAAGTATTTTGCTCTAGAGATTATTTAATTAACTGTTAAGAAGATTGCTGACATATAATTTTAGCTTTATTAGATGGGTATTAGTTTTGTACCTCAAGTATTCAAGCACAGAGGAAATTAAGTAGAAGAAGATATGTCCAATATTTGACTCCTCATTACATAGATTTTCTTTGAAAGTTGATATTTCTGCTAAATGAACATGCACATGTAAATGTAGTTGTTAAGCAAAAATACTAAAATACAAGATAGAAAAGACCAAAATACTGTAAATGAATCAGCTTTTTTCAGATTGTATTCCTTTTGTTTTCCTATTTCTTGGTCTTACATTAAGTCCTAATGAATCACGCAACTAGCTACAACAACCAGGTATACTAGAGGTTAATTAAAATTATGAAACACTAGTTGTATAATAATATGAAGATTTTTGTGTTGCCTATATTGTTTACTTCTTCATTTAAATTGACCCGGCAAATATTTTTCTCTTGTTAGTGTTAAGTTGTTCTTGAGATTCTTATTTCTTATTAGCTTAAAGAGAAAACTATCCTGATTGGTCTTCAAGTTCTGTTTCATTGAATCAAATGTTTGTTTACATATTGAGTTAAATAATTATCTTTTCACATTTATTGTGAAATTATCTGAATAACTGTTATGATTGCAGAAGAGACAATATTCTCTTGAATTGTGATGGATAATTCTAGAAATAGAAGTTGGATGTCTTGTTGGGGTACTCAAGAATATTTAGATGGAGTTGAAACTTTTCTAAATTATGCATTTCGTGAAAAAGATAATGAAAACACAATTCCTTGCCCATGCACAGAATGCGCGCTACACTATGAAGTAAATCGGGCAACAGCATATGATCATCTTGTGTGCCATTGTATTATACAGTCATATGATACATGGTTTTGTCATGGAGAGTCTCTGAATGGGTCAACTAGTACCCAAGTAGATAATTGTAGACAATCTATTTTAAGGGGCGATGATATGAGAGGAATGATAGAGGATGCTTTTGGAGGCTTAAGTTTAATTCCAGGTAGCAATAAGTTCAAAATATGTGTTACATTAAACTAGCAAACTGGTGGTTTAGTCATATTGATTAACTAATAGTGGAATTTGACATTCACACTACTTGCAGCTTGTTAATTACTTCATTTTGGAGAAGAAACTACGAGGACTAGAGGTGGAAATAGAATTATTGTTGAACAACATGATGATACAGATGCGCGACCTTATATTGAACAATTGATGAATGGTCAGAACTGCTCTCAAGTTCAAACACATAACATTCAATCTAATGAGTTTAATAATTCTACCGACACTGAGGTTCAACAAAATGATGAATCAGGTAACACTTTTTTTTATCTACTAGACATGTTAGTTCATTTACTTAATGGTACAATGTTCTTCTTTCTATTGTTCCCTGAGATCTTCTATAAATATTTTGTTGTTGGTTGTGTCCTGCATTCCTATGCTCCTGCACTCCTATGCTCTTATTACAGAACTATATACCACTTAAAATTTGTATTTTGTAGTATAATCTGCTATCCTTGAGACCTTCTGGTGACAACATTTTGTAGAGATTAAAAGAAAATAGAAGATGTTGCGCTAATTTGGATTCACTGTATGGATTTGATGAACTTTGAATCTTTTTCAATCAGGTAGTTCAGAGGAAAGAAAGGTTCGTGGGCCCACAATATTTAAAGATATTTGGAAATTGCCTCCTGGAAAAACAATTGCTGTGCAATTCAATGACCGTAACCAACCCATCAGAAAAGAGGGTCGAAAGCTCGCTAGCTTTCTAGGCATAATCGCTAGAACTCCAGAACTAACTCCTCTAAACATAGATGATTGGAGAAATTTTGCCAAAGAAGAAAAGAAGAAACTTGTGGAGTTTGCGAAGGTATGGAGTTATTATTATCCTTATGATGTGTGAATCTAATAATATATTATTTTATTATATGTGATATTATCTTTCAATCTTTTTCTTTTATTTCTCCGAAGAAGTTCTCTATCCCATCTCGTGGAGAAGCATATGTCATAAAGTCAATAGGAAAGAAATGGAAAGATTACAAATGCGACTTAAAAAATATCTATACGGTAAAATATAAGACCAAAGATGCTTTGCTAAGAAATAAACCAAGTTGTATACCACGGGATCAATGGATCGGTCTAGTCTCTTATTGGTTTTCTGATAAAGCTAAGGTATCAATTTTATACTCTTAGAATCACACACTTAGTTTTTATAGTGTTCTGATTGTTTTCTTTTTATGTATAAATTATAAGATATTACTTTTATGTTGTAATAACAGAAGCGTACACAAGCAAATAGAAATAACAGAGGAAATCAAAAGATGCCTCACACATGAGGGTCCAAAAGTATTGCCGCCTTGATGGATGAGAAGGTATTCTTGTGTATATTATGAAGTCTAATCTAAACTCTCTTTGTTGCGCGTATTTGACATCGTTTTATTGTATAAGGCTGAAAACGGGATAGAGCCTACACGAGCACAAGTTTTTATATTAACTCATAAACAACGTAAGGATGGTAGACCATTGGATCCAGAGTCTGCGAGGACAGTTGTAAGATTTCTTCTTTTGCATATTCTGAATTTTGTTTGTCTTCCGGAATTGGGATTATGAGAACTTTATTTGGGTTTTCTAATACCAAATAAAGTGCAAGCAACTATTTTACTTTATCAAAAAAATGAAAGTGCTGCCAGCTATTTTCTGATTAGAGGCATCCCTCTAACAATGGCTTCTCCACATGCTGTTACGAAGATAAATATAGAGTGAAATATTTTTACGAAGATAAATGTTTGTATTCTAGAATCTTGTTACTTTCTTGACCATCAGCAGAAAGCTGTCTCTCAAATGTAAGATGAACTTAGTGTTAAAGAAACTTAGAGGTTGAACACATTGTTACCATTTGTTATTTTATTTTCATTGTTCTTTAAGCCGAGGGTCTGTCGGAAGTAGCCTCTCTACCATCACAATGTAGGGGTAAGGTCTACATACACATTATTCTCTCCAGACCCCACTTGTAAGATTACATTGAGTTTGTTGTTGTTATTATAATAAACGTAGGCATGCTAATATTTCAAGCTTCATAAAAGAGTTTCTTAATGTTGTAGATTTCACTACTGTAAAGTTTATACCATGGCTAAATCTAGCTTCTTTTTACAAGTAAAGTTTGAGAAATGGATGGTTAAGAGCATTACCAATAAAGTCTATAATATGACGGCCATCAGAGAATTTACCTGTGGGTTCTTGTAAATTGCATATGGATCTATATATATTTAATTTTTATATTATTAACTTATGTTTGGTTCCAACGACATATGATCAGGATATGCTGAATGAATGATTGAGTAACAATGAGAGATCAAATGACCAGTCTTCTCGTGGTGTTGCGTGGGAAGGGGATGTGTATTCCCAAGTATTGGAAAACGATAAAAGTGGGTATATTCGTGGTTTAGGACTTGGTCCAACACCTTCTCTATTGTGGGGCAGTAAGTCTTCCTTAGAAAGTATTGTTGCAAAGAATTCATCTAATGAGGTTATAAAAAATTTAGAAAAAGAGATAACAGAGTTAAAGGAGTTAAATGTGAAACAAAATGAAGAAATGTGTTTGATGAAACAAGAGGTATCATGGATGAGACAAGTCATGTACAAAATTGCTCCTAATGATTTATGCCTCATAATGTCAATGGAATGCGAACTGAACAGGTAACTCGATTTTAATAGTTTGAGAATTTTTTTTCTTGAAATTTTAATCTTATAAATTAATGTTATCTAACTTAATAATATTTCTCAGGTCCCTGATGCTAACAGTGGTCATCAACCAGTACCACAAGCACGTCGGATGTCTACTACTGCTGAAAATGCTTCATCTTCTCCTGGTACTACTCTTGTATTATAATAAGTTAACATAGCACTACTGGAAGTTGTATATTATTATCATAAGTAGGCTATAACTGTTTTAAAATTAGTAGTCTTTTTTCTTTATGAGGTGCTTATTTGCTATTGTTGTGCTAGCATTTTCTAATTGCTTCTAGTGATAAGTTATTTTACATAATTAAACTTGTGCTTACCTGATCCATCTCTAGACTAACTTGAACTTATGAAGATTAGTGAACTTTGTTAAGTTTTCATTTCTTTGGTGCCTTAGTTGATCACTGTAACGACCCGACCGGTTGTTTTGCATTTTTGAACCTCGTTCCCTTAAATAAGACTTCCCGCACTTGCTTTAGCTAATTTATGACTTGCGGGGACGGGTGGTTCGGAATTTAGAAGAGTTTTGAGCAAGAATAAGTCTAGTGCTTCTTTAAGTTTCTTTAAAAAGGCCAAGTTTGACTTCGGTCAACATTTTGGGAAAACGGACCCGGAATCATGATTTGACGATTTTTGAGGGTCCGTGGGAAAATATGGGACTTGGGCGTATGCCCGGAATCGAATTCCGAGGTCCCTAGCCCGAGTAATGAATTTTTATGTGAAATTGTTAAGTTAAAGTTTTAAAGGTTTAAATAAACTAAGAAATCATTGTTTTCCTAGGTATCGGGTTCGGATTTCGATTCCGAAACTTCGTACAAGTTCAAAATATCAGTTAAGACTTACCCGTAAAATTTGGTGTCAATCCGAGTAGTTTAAGGGCGTTTTGACCCGTTGGAGGAGAATTAAGAACTTGAAGTTCAATGATTTGATTCATTTGGTTTTGGGGTTGATTCCTCGATTTAGCGTTCTTTTGAGTGTTTCGAGGGTTCGAGTAGGTCCGCCTCGTGATTTCAGACTTGTTGGTATGTTCGAGCGGGGCACGGGAGCCCCGAGCGTCAAACGAGCGAGGCTCGAGTGAAGTTAGAATTTGGAAAATGACTGAAGCTTGCTGCTTCTGTCATAACCGCATCTGCGGTTCTTGGACCGCAGAAGCGGGACCGCAGATGCGGTCATTAGATCGCAGAAGCGGAGAAGGGCAGGCCAGGGGAAACCGCAAAAGCGGCCCAGGGACCGCAGAAGCGGTTCCGCCTATGCTGCCCCCAGACCGCAGAAGTGGTCGAGCCCCAAATCCCAAAAGCCGCAGAAGCGGCCAAATTCCGCAGAAGCGGAAATACTTCCGCATATGCGAAAATAACTGGGGGCAGAAGGGTTCATTTAATACGAACTCAAATTCATTTCTCTCATTTTTCACTCTACACTTAGGCGATTTGGGTTCTTCCAAGAGAGGGTTTCCGCGTAACATGGTAAGGTAAGTAATTTCCCTTCATCCTTAGCTTAAATACATGTATATTAGGTAGATTAAACACCAAAAATTTAGTAAAACTCAAGAATTGAGCTAGACCTAGGGTTTTAATAAAACTAAGAATTTATCATAAAAATTTGCCATGTAATGAACTAGAAATCATATATTTGTGATCCTTAGGTGATAGAGAACAACTTCCTTCGAAAAATCTCGGAATCCGGGCACGTGGGCCCGGGGTCGGAATTTAGGAAACTTGTGTTAATGGTTAGAAAATTTCCTAAATAGTTAGAGTTCGACCTTGTAAGCCTTTATTTACTAGTTCTTACTTCGTTTGATTAGTTTTGGATTGTTCGGCTTCGAATTAAGGACTTGGGCTCGTTCTTGGACATTGGAAGTGCACTTTGGAGCGAGGTGAGTCTCCTTTCTAACCTTGTAAGAGGGAATTGTCCCCATAGGATTACAAATGAGTAATTGTTGTTAAATGCGGGGGCTACGTACGTACTAGGTGAGGAGAGTCCATGCGTAGCGACTATAATGATAATTGTTCGGGTAGTTTAGGACCCACGTCATGTCTAATTGGGGAATATTTCTTGTTTTATATTGCCAATATGATCATTTATGATTTGCTAGAGACTTGAGGAAATGAAAAGCGAACTTATGAGTTTGTTGAGGCTTGGTAGGAATTCCCTTGTAAGTAATTGCGCCTTATGTGCTTTCCTGATATTTTCTTGATGATTATGGACCGGGCCGATCGCCTTGGTGAGAATAGATGCATCTATGGTTCGTGCCGCTCGACCCTCGGCAGTGCACAATTTATTTTCTGTTGGAGCGGGCCGTCGACCTCGGCATGATTGTGCATGATTTATATGCTTACATTTAGATATGACATGATCACTTGTTTAATATGAAAAAGGGAAAACTGGTAGTTTAATTATGTCAAGAACATGAATATGACTCTTCTCTTAAACTTGTGTTATTAGAAATTCTTCATGCTGTATATCTCACTTTATTATTATATTATCTTGACCTTAGTAAGTATCAAGTCGACCTCTCGTCTCTACTTCTTCGAGATTAGACGGGATACTTACTGAGTACATGTGGTTTATGTACTCATACTACGCTTCTGTACTTAAATGTACAGGATTTGAGGCAGGTGGATCTGGACATCATTCTGGTGCGCATCAGTGAGCACGCTTGGGGACTTCTACGGTGAGCTGCTTCTCTTTCATGCCGATCCGCAGCCGAAGAAGTCCTTTCTTGTACTTTTTGTTTCTGTCTATTCTGATTCAGACAGTAGGATAGTGTATTATTCTTTTGTGTATATTCTACTAGTCGCCCGTAGCTTGTGACACCAGGTTCTGGCACACACAGTAGTAGACATTTATTTTTGGGGTTGTATCGCTATTTTAGCACTTTATGATCTTTACTGGTCTTATCTTTAAATTCGAAAATCTAGTATAACTGTCTTTGGCTAAAGTAAAATGAGAACTTAATCACATTCCGCATCGGCTGGCCTGACAACGGTGTTAGGCGCCATCATGACCTATTATGGAAAATGGGTCGTGACAATCACGATATATGAGTAAAAGGTTGAGCTATAATCTTGGATGTTGTTGTAGCTTTTAATTGATATTATTTTGGAGAACTATGTGACGATCTCTTTCCTTTGTGTAAAATAGTGGAATAGAACTTTTGTAGGTCAAGTTTTGGAGTATTTTTCAATGCTTACAAACTTTTTACATACAATTTCATCTTTTAACATTCATTTATATTATTATTTCAGGTCATACAGTATGATGTTAAAAAATAGCATGGGAAGATTGCAATATAATGAAGGGTTATGCATCTACTATTTTGTTATTATGTGGACAGTAACTATTTCGTTCAAACGATACAATTTTAATCTCCTTTTTTGTCGCTACTACATTAGATTATGGATCAGGACTTGCTTTTGTTAATCTATATTTAGTGAGATATATTATGTTTTTATGAATTAAAAGTAGTGTGTTTATTAGCATTTACCAATTCAATGATAGCTTATTGGAGCTAATTTGTACCTTTGATATTGCATTAAATGGTTATTGTTTATAGCAAATTTAACTAGAATTATCGGCAATGAAACTGGATGTTTAAAGCGCAAACTAGGTATGGATTTAACCGCTATTCTTATTGAAGCTAAAATATAGCAGTTAAAGCTTATGACTTTCTGCGGCAATTTGATTAACTTTACCGGCAATAAAAACAGAGGACAACAATGCAAATTGAGTCATTTTTTAGATGGATTTAGCCGCTATTATAATTGTCACTAAGCTATTGTCATTAAATCCTGTGATTTTTAGCGACAATTAAATTTGATTTACTGGCAATAACAATGGATGCCAAAAGGGCTAGCTAAGCTGTTTTTCGGAAGGATTTACCAGCCATAATAATTGCCGCTAAGCAATCGCCGTTGCAACATCTACGTTTTACCGGCAATAAATGATACCTTTACCGGCAAATCTTGAAATGGCTGCTAAAGGCTTTGCCGACGCCATGTACAGCGGCCAAATATCAATTACCGGTAAATCCTTTAGCGGCTATTTCTATTGCCGCTAAAGCCTTTCTTCATTGCCGCTAAAACCTTTTTTGTTGTAGTGCTTCCACGACCATGGGGTTGACTGTAACAATGGCGGAGTCGCTTGTGTTCTCAGTAATTAGACCTTGGTCGCCATTTGAGGTTTGACTGGTATGGGCAACAGGCGAAGGGGAGAGCGGAACAGTAGTTTTCGAGTTGGAAGGAGGTTGGGAAACTAGGGAAGGGAGGACTGTAGCGATAGGGTTGATAGAGGGTGACACTGACTCAGAGACGCCGAGAAGTCCCATAGACGGTTTGGAGGGGGTTACAGGTGATGCAGAAGGATCTGAATTTTTCTCGGCCATTGAGAGAGGTGGTGTGATGATCCTTTCCCTATTTGAGTGAAGTTAGAAGAGGGCTTATGGCGAAGGAGTGAAGAAGAGAGGGGTTTTTAAACAGAGAGGATAATTATGAGGGGAGAAGAATAGGCACTGGTTCTAAAACGACGGTTGGGCGTGGAAAATTGTGATGTTTCAGAGGGAGATGGAACGTTTGAATTGAAGAGACGTGACAGCCGGATCTGAAAAGTTGATGAGATGGCAATTGTATTTTGTACCTTTTAAGACGTGAATTAAGGGATGCACAGAACTACTAACCTTTTTTGCAAGAACCTGGTTCTTGAGATGCATTTCCGTCTTCAGGCCTTTTTTTAAAAAAAAATCAATCTCTTTTATCAGTCATGTACTGCATCTACTGCTTCTATCCTCATCATGCGTGTTTACCTGCAACGGTATTAAAGTGAGTTAGACACGGCCAGAAAACACTTTGAACCCATTATTTCTTAATAACACAAGCCAAACCAAAAAGGAATCTGGTCCTTAGTTTGGCCTCAACAGTCCCAGCTTTACTATGTTTCTTTCAAACTATTCCCTACTTAGTGCCTTGGTGAAAATGTCTGCAATTTGATCTTCTGTGTTGCAGAACTTCATGCATATCAATCCTTTCTCCACATTGTCTCTTAGAAAATGATGCCTCACATCAATATGTTTGGTTTTTTTATGTTCAACTGGATTCTTTGCCATGTTAAGTGCGCTGGTGTTGTCACATAGAAGAGGCACACTCTTAGTGAGAACTCCAAAATCATCCAGTTGCTGCTTGATCCACAGAAGCTGAGCACAGCAGGATGTTGCAGCTACATATTCAGCCTCAGCTATTGAGAGAGCCGCTGAATTTTGCTTCCTTGTACCCCAAGAGATAAGACATGATCCCAAGAAGTGAGCCATCCCAGAAGTGCTTTTTCTATCCACAAGATAACCTGCATAGTCTGCATCAGCATACCACTTAGATTAAAATTGTCACCTGATGGATAGTATAGCACCAGGTCCCGTGTGCCTTTGAGATATCTCAGTATTCTTTTGGCAGCCTTCAAGTGAGATTCCTTGAGATTTTATTGAAACCTCGCACTCAATCCCACGTTGAAAATAATATCAGGACGACTAGCAGTGAGATAAAGAAGCGACCCAATGATGCCTCTATACATTGTTTGATTCACAGGAGATCCAGACTCATCCATGTCTAGTCGGGTGGCAGTTGCAATGGGAGTGTCTATTACTTTTGATGCTTCCATGTCGAACCTCTTCAAGAGTTCCCTGATGTACTTTTGCAGACAAATAGAAGTGCCCTTTGAGGATTGTTTCACTTGAAGACCCAGGAAGAAGTTTAATTCACCCATCATGCTCATTTCAAATTCACTTCCCATAAGTTTTGCGAATTCTTCACACAGAGAGTCAGCCATTGCTCCAAAAATGATATCAACAACATAGACCTGAACAATGAGCAGGTTCCTTCCTCGTTTCTTTAAGAAAAGAGTGTTGTCAATTTTCCCTCTCTTAAATCCATTTTCTAAGAGAAATTTTGACAACCTTTCATACCACGCTCGAGGAGCCTGCTTTAGCCCATACAAGGCTTTGTCCAATTTGAACACATATTCAGGGTGCTCATGACATTCAAACCCAGGGGTTTGTTTCACATAGACTTCTTCCTTAAGTAGTCCATTCAAGAATGCACTTTTGACATCCATTTGGACCAAAGTGAATTCCATATGAAAAGCAAAGGCGATCAGAATTCTGATGGCTTCCATGCGAGCCACTGGAGCAAAATTTTCATCATAGTCAATCCCTTCCTCTTGATTGTAACCTTGAACCACTAATCTGGCCTTATTCCCTGTGGTAATTCCATGCTCATCGAGCTTGTTTCTGAATACCCACCTGGTTCCTATAATGGTTCTATCTGGGGGTCTGGGTACCAGGTGCCAAACATTATTTCTATCAAAATGATGTAGTTCATCTTGCATGGTTGTAATCCAATCTGCATCTTTTAAGGCTTCCTTGATGTTCTTGGGTTCTATCTAGGAGAGAAAGGCTGAGAAAGCAAGTGAATTTCTAGCTCTTGACCTGGTTTGAACTCCAGAATATAGAGGAGTGATTATGTTATCTATAGGGTGAGAACTTTGATGTCTCCAGTTCGATGTCTGGGGTTCATTCTGAGAGGAAGACTGTATGTTTGGCTGATTCTCCTCCATCCTTCTCTCAGATGCCAGTGGAGTTCCCTGAACTGCATCAACCACTCTTTCTTCAGCTTCAGTGATTGTAATTGAAGTGTTTGGTTCTTTTGATGATGAAGCCGCATTATCTTCCTTTGCCTCCTTCACTTGACTCATCAAGTCTGTCTTCCCATTAGTCATGTTGATGAATTCACCAGGGACAAGTAAGGGTTCTCCGTCTTGATCTTCCTCAGCACTCTTCTCAAATGATGGATGAGATTCATCAAAGATAACATGGACACTTTCCTCAACACATTGAGTCCGCTTGTTATAAATTTTGTAAGTCTTGCTTTGAGAAGAGTATCCAAGAAATATCCCTTCGTCACTTTTAGCATCGAACTTACCAAGTTGATCCTTTCCATTGTTGAGAACATAGCATTTGCATCCAAATGTTCTTAGGTAGGTCAGCTTGGGTTTTCTTCCATTCAGCAGTTCATACGGGGTCTTGTGTAGAATTGATCTGATCATGCACCTGTTCACTAAGTAGCAGGCAGTATTGACAGCTTCAGCCCAAAAGTTCTTTGCAAGTCCGCTGTCAATCAACATTGTTCTTGCCATTTCTTCTATAGTTCTGTTCTTTCTTTCTACTACTCCATTTTGCTATGGAGTTCTAGGAGCTGAGAAGTTATGAGTGATGTCGTTTTCATTGCAGAATTCATCAAATTTGACATTGTCAAATTCTGTCCCATGATCTGATCTAATGCATGCAACTCTCGACTCCATCTTTACCTGAATTTTCTTTACAAAGGCCACAAATACTTCAACAGTTTCATCTTTTGTTCTGGGAAACAAAGTCTATGTGAATCTGGAACAGTCATCCACGATCACGAAAATGTATCTTTTTCCTCCTCTGCTTTGCACCCTAATAGGTCCACACAGATCCATATGCAGGAGCTCAAGAGGTTTTGAGGTGCTCACATCTCTTTTTGACTTAAAGGAGGACTTTACATGTTTTCCTCTGGCACAAGCATCACAGACTTTTTGAGTTTTGAAATGTGACATAGGCAGACCATGTACCAGGTCCTTCTGAATTAGTATATTCAGAAGGGAAAAGCTTGCATGGCCCAGTCTTCTGTGCCATAGTTCTGCATCATCGTCAACCGCCTTCAGACAACTCAGATCACCACTCTGTAAGGATTCAAAGTCAGCAACATAGATGTTCTTGTATCTTTTGGCCACCAGAACTATTTCACCAGTCACAAGGCCAGTGACTGTACATATTTTGGACAAGAACTCCACTTTGTTTCCTTTATCGCAAATTTGAGAAACACTCAGAAGACTGTACTTAAGTCCATTGACGTAGTACACATTTTCAATAGAGTGAGTGAGTGACTTCCCAACTTTTCCAACTCCGAGAATGTATCCCTTTTTTCCATTGCCAAAGGATACACTCCCTCCCTGCAGGGCTTTTAGTGAAAGAAAGTCTGTGGTGTTCCCAGTCATGTGTTTCGAACACCCACTATCCATGAAAAATTGTTGACCACTTCCCTTCACTATCCCCTCTTCGTTGCCATTGTCTTCATTATTGTCTGATTAAGCCATCAAGCCAAGCGTTGAGTCACGTCCAATCTCCTCGCCTTCAGCTGCCATCCTGGAACTATCATCAGTGTTAGATTTATCTAGTTGTTCTTGTGTAGTTCCCTCATAAGCTATTTGCAAAGCCTCCCATATTTCCTTGGCAATGTCGTATGTAGAGATTTTGTCATACTCTTTAGGTCCCAAAACATATACCAGAATTTTCTTGGCAGAGAATTCTTCTCTACCGCTTTCTTGTCTGCTTCAGTGTATTCTCTGCATGTCTTTCTTCTTGAAAAATGAGATTCATTTAGTACCTTGACTGGAACAAAAGGACCGTCGCAGATAACATCCCAAAGCTCACAATTCTCAACCATGATGAAATCATGCATTCTAGCTTTCCACCACCAATAGCATTTTCCGTCAAACTTGGGTGGGTGATATATGGATTGACCTTCTTCAAAATTTAGTGGAGCCGCCATGAGGATCCTTCCTAGGTGTAAGCCTGATAGGAGGAACCTGCTCTGATACCAATTGTTAGTTTGTGTGGGTCCACCAAATCGTAGAGTACCTGGTCCTCTACAAGTTTCTGCTGAGAGCACTTAGTAAGGCAGTAAGTAAATAAGGCAGAGAATTTTTTACGTGGAAAAATCCCGCACAAGGGGATCAAAAAACCATGACCTACCCTGTAGGCTTTTAACTTCACTAACTTGTAATCTTACCTATTACAAGCCACTTTACAATGCTTCCGATTGTAAAGACTTCAAACTAACTTGTGGCACCTTTACCACAAGCCACTTTGTGACTATTCTAGTTACAAAGGCTTTTTCTAACTTGTGGTGCTATCACCACAAGCCACTTTGCAATACTACGATTACAAAGACTTTTCCTTATGACTAAATCTAGCCACAACCTAAACTCAACGAGTCTGAGGATTTACAAGAGAGTTCCTAATCAGTAAACTTCTAAGTAAGCAATTTAGGAGATGTAGTAAGTGCAATAACAAGGTTACAACTCAACTAGGACAACAATAATCAATCGTTTAGGAACTGGTCCGTAGTGGCGTTCAACCCTGTTCTTCAAGCTTTAGAGGATGATCTTTTCTGTTTTTGCTAAAGGCTTGAATAATGAAACTGAAACCTTTCAGTGATGTTTATCCCCTTTGGTACATTTTGATCACATCACTTGAAATGATGTAAGTACTTTGTTTGATTAGAGAATGAGTGGGCTGTCAGTATAATGCAGTGCGGCAGAAATAGTGCCGCCAGTCACATCAGTTCCAGATATGTCCAAATGACTTTGTGTTGCTATATAGGAACCACATGAGCATCAGGTCCTTGTTTGGTTCCTAGCTCCTGTATATGTAGCAATTTAACTTTTACTGGAGTCCGTTGGAGTTTGTAGCAATCCAAAGTAGATCAGGTACCCTAACTGGTTCTTATCAGAAAGTTTGTTAGATCATCAAAACATAAGGCAAGAGTATTTAAGATCTATCAAATTTTGTAGGTGAACCAGCCGACTACATCAATGTTGGCGATTCGGACAATGACTCTAGGGAAGCACTTCTGTTAGACCTCCTCTAATTTCATCATCAAGCATCCATTTACCGGGGTTATTAGCGACGATGTTGATCCTGACTTGTTGGAAGAATTCAATAAGTGGTTATTTATAGGTACCGACACGGTTTCAAAGAGGTTAGATTATACAATCTTTTTCATATTATCGAGTGCATACAATTTATAGATTTTCAATTGAAACTACATCATAATTGTACTTGCTATATGTTTAAACAAGAGGAAGGAGGCTTATTCTTTAAAAAGATGACTAGCTCAAGCCATGGTTTGATCTTGGAGTAGAGAAAGTTGATAAAAAAGCAGTAGTTTTATACTTTGGCACAACCCGAGCAAGTCCTCAACAACACGGTACACACGTACCCTGGCAAAATTTAATGATTAGCTGTAGTATTATGTTATTTTAGAAATTTGTAGATTTTTTGTTTGAAAATCGTAGTTAAATTGTATGAAGCATTGAGAAATAATGAAATCTGTTTTTTACAGAACATTGATGTTATTTTATACTATTTGAGGAAGAGAGGAAAGTATGGTCCTCAAAACAAAATACGATTTACAACCACTGATTGTATGTTCAAGACTAGAATCGAACAAATTTATAAGAGGTACATTAATGCTCCTGCCGATAAGAAGTTTGTTGTTTTCAAGCCCCGGAACATCGTATCAGAATACATATTGGGGTACCAATTACTTGCAAATGTTACATGGGACAAAGTTGATTTTGTGATTATGCCCATAAACATTGTGGAGAAATTTCATTGATTGTTGGCTGTGTTTGACATTACCGATAGTGTCACGACCCAAAATCCAACTAGTCGTGATGGCACCTAACCCAACCTGCTAGGTAAGCCAATTAATAACTATAAAATTCCAATGAAATTAAATAAGATAATTAAGTAAAGAAAATATATGAATCCTATACATTTCCCAAGGACTGGTAGTACAAATCATGAGCTTCTAAGATTAGAATTACAAAGCTGGTATGAAATAAATACATCATCTGTTCGAAATGTACATAAACAGATTTTTTATGAATCTAAGGCTACCATGAACAAGAGGAAGCAACAACCGGAACGCAGGTACGTCTTCAATTCCAGCTCCCGTTGATCACAACAACATCACCATCCAACATATGCACGCAAGGTGTAGAAGTGTAGTATGAGTACAACTGACCCGATGCACCCAATAAGTAACAAACCTAACCTTAGATTAAAAGTAGTGACGAGCTAGAATAAAGGTCGGAGTCCAACAGCAATAGCAGACAACAGTTCATAACATAATGAAAGTAATAAAAGAAGTAACTCAGAGATAAAATGCTCAGCTCATTAACAGTTCCAGAAAATATGCCTGTTTTTCAAGTATATGAGTGAAAATCCAAATCTTTTACCGAAATCACCCAAAAATATAAGCTAGCGTTTGGACATAGATTTAGTTGAAACTTGAAAAAATAATTTTTGATGTAGTTTTGAAAAATAATTTTTGAAAATTGAAATTATGTTTGGACATGCATTTTATTTGGAAAAAATTTGAAGTTTTGTGAGTTGGAGAACAAGTTTCACTCAAAATCTACCCTAAACTAGATTTTGGGAACTTGAAAAATAATTTCAGAAAATTTTCAAAAAAAGATCATTAATCTATGAACAAACAATGTTTCCAAAAAAAATTTGAAAAAACGTTACCAAAATGTATGGCCAAACGGGGCCTAAGTAAGTTTGAAAATTGTGATTTTCCCAAAAATCCTTTCAACAATAAATAAGATATCTCATATTCTTTCCAGATAGCAAGAGTAAAATACATATTTGTGCCTATATGTCAATATGTGTGAGAAGTCATAAATGACGTGAGATCGTACTGCATGAGAAAAATACATCTCTATGCATGTATGTCAAGTGTGCATGTCAAATGCCATGTATATCAGAGATGAACTCATGTGCGCACACTCTTACAATACTCAGTCTCATATTTTTCACTCATCATGCTTCAATTCCAGCTCCCGTCGATCATAGCAATATAACCATCCAACACATGCACGCAAGGTGCAGAAGTGTAGTATGAGTACAACTGACCTTATGTACCAATAAGTAACAAACCTAACCTTAGATTGAAAGAAGTGACGAGCTGGAGTAAAGGTCGGAGTCCAAAACCAATAGAAAACAACAGTTCATATCATAATGAAAGTAATAAAAGAAGTACTCAGAGATAAAATGCTCAGCTCATTCACAGTTCCAGAAAATATGCCTGTTTTTCAAGTATATGAGTGAAAATCCAAATCTTTTACCGAAATAACCCAAAAATATAAGTAAGTTTGAAAATTGTGATTTTCCCAAAAATCCTTTCAACAATAAATAAGATGTCTCATTTTCTTTCCAGATAGCAAGAGCAAAATACATATTTATTCCTATATGTCAATATGTGTGAGAAGTCATAATTGACGTGAGACCGTACTGCATGAGAAAAATACATCTCTATGCATGTATGTCAAGTGTGCATGTCAAATGCCATGTATCTCAGAGATGAACTCATGTGCGCACACTCTCATAGTACCCAGTCTCACTGTCCCACACTTTTCACTCATCATGCTCAATCACTCAACATGCTCAGTCACTCAGTATTGTATATGGCCAATCCAGCCCAGGGAAGATCCATCCCATATATATATATATATATATATATATATACACATATATATATAGCGGAATCGAAATACAAAGACAGATAAACAGTATGGGAAGGGGAGCATGCTGTAGGGGACAACAATTTCCAAATAAGAGTCGTCCAGTAACGAAGGAAATAACACAACTCAATCATAAGTAATGAAAACAGAAATCAACAAGTGCACGGCATCACCCTTCGTGCTTTTACTCTCATACTCACCAAGCAATAACATGTGCACGGCATCACCCTTCGTGATTTTACTCTCGTTGCTCACATATAATCAATAGAATCGGCACGGAATGGTACATCGTGCGGCACGACATCACCCTTCGTGCTTTAACACTCTTCCCTCACAATAAGAAAACAATGCACGGCATCACCCTTCGTGCTTTACACTCTTTCCTTACAATAAACAAGCAATGCACGACATCACCCTTCGTGTTTTATCACTCTTCCTCACCCAAACAACATTCACAAATAAGGGGCAAGGAGATAAACAAATAATGACGAAAATCCCGGAAAGGGAATGCAATTAAACAGTTAAATCCCGGCAAGGGAACAATATCAATAAGTTTACATATCCCGGCAAGGGAGAAAATCAACAAAACAACAAAACATCCCGGCAAGGGAATAAACCAATAACTCTTTCTCTTTCTTTCACTTTCATCTCATAGTTCACATTATCACTTGAGCCAATGCTCCAAAGATTTACTTATCTCATATACCTTCACAATTTGTATTTCAACTCGAGCCAACGCTCCACGAAGTTTAAAGATCACAATTCCTTTCACATACTCTTTACAACATATAGGAGGCATCAGTTAGGCACGGAAGGTATAACAAAAACCAAAATATTCGCAAAATAAGGACTCACGGTCATGCTAGACACCAATATATAGATACTCGTCACCATGCCTATACATCGTACTCAACAATTAGCAAGTAGCAAATAAGACTCAACTCCTATTCCCTCAAGCTAAGGTTAGACCAAACACTTACCTCGATGCTTTAAACTCAACTCAAGCCTCAACTATAGCTTTACCCCGTGATTCCACCACCAATCCGCTCGAATCTAGTCACAAGTCACTTAATTACTTTAATAAACACTAAATGAATCAATTTGAATNCACTTTTCACTCATCATGCTCAATCACTCAACATGCTCAGTCACTCAGTATTGTATATGGCCAATCCAGCCCAGGGAAGATCCATCCCATATATATATATATATATATATATATATATATATATACACATATACACACAAACACACACACATCAACTGACTGTTAGTCACTCAGTACTGTATAAGGCCAATCATGACCGGGGTAGATCAATTTCCAAATATAAATCAACCGCGCTCACTAGGGGTGTGTACAGACTCCGGAGGGGCTCCTTTAGCCCAAGCGCTATAATCCGCATGGGCAATTCGCGTGTTGCATGGACAACTCACGTGATATAGTATCATCATCTGGATCCACACGGACAAATCATGTGCTGCACGGACAACTCACATGCTACAGTATCAATAACCTCACAATTAGGCCCTTGGCCTCACTCAATCATCAAACTCTCCAGTCTCTCGGGCTCACAAGGTCATGAAACTAGCCCAAAAAATGATGTTATGATGTATAAATAAATAACAACAGAGACTGAGTTATGATATGAAATGAATGAACATGACTGAGTATGAAATTGCAATATAAACAAATAAATCAACAGCAGTATGACCTCAGTGGGTCCCAACAGAATAAGCATGTATCCTTGACATGGTTTCTAATTCAATAGCTCTAGTACATAGAGATTTCATGGCTACAGATAAGATCGGGTAACTACACAATACCATAGGAATAACAGAGTCACAATTCACACGGCGCACGCTCGCACGCCTGTCACCTAGCACGAGCGCAACACAGCCCAAAACCATTTGAAACTCACCTGGGCCCCTTGGGACCACGTACAAACATACAAACAAGTCCCATAACATAATACGGACCTACTCGAGGCTCAAAACCACGCATAACAACATCGAAACGACAAATCGTACCTCAATTCGAACTTAATGAGCTTGAACTTTTCAACCTACAAAACCCGCGTCGAAACATATCAAATCAACCCAGAACGAACCCAAATTTTGCATGCAAGTCTCAAATTCCTGGAACCACAATCCAAACCCGATATCATCAAATTCAACTTCCGGTCAAACTTATGAACTTTCCAAACCTTCAAATTTCCCACTTTCGCCAATTTATTCTGAAACCTTCTAGAAATATCCGAATGCAAACTCAAGCATACGCCCGAGTCTAAAATCACCATCCAGACCTATTGGAATCATCTAAACTCCAATCCAAGGGCAAATGCTAAAAGTCACACTTGGTCAAATCTTCCAACTTAAAGCTTAAACCATGAAATTCATTCTTTCAAATCGATTCTGAATAATCTGAAAACCAAAATTGGTGATTCACATAATTCATAATACATCATACGGAGCTACTCATGTCCGTAAACTACCAAGCGAAGTGCATGCTCAAAACAACCGGTCGGGTCGTCAAATAGGGTTCTATATGTTTATGATTCTAAGGTCTCTTCACGAAATCACAACCTTGTTGAATCTATTGTCGACAAGTTTGTTATTATGATCCCCCTCTACTTGTCATGCATCGGCTTCTATGGCAAGCGTCCAGACATCAACTACAAAAACACAGAGGCATACATTGAAAAAGGTGTTACTGATCCTCTTGACATTCAGTGGTTGGTCGATGAGATACCCCAGCAAAAAGAGGGATCATTGTATGTGCTACTTTTCCTTCCATCTATTTAACCAATTGTATTTTACATTGAATGCTAAATCTTTTCCCCTATTATTTTTTGTAGTGACTGTGGAGTATACGTGGTGGCATTTGTAGAATATGCCAGCATTGGAGAGCTATCAATTTCAAAGGAAGACCTTTCTGATATTGATCTACACGGTAGACGCTATGGAGCGCTACTTTGGGGTTATCCTAGAAAAAAGCAAGAGCTTGGTGCAATTAGTGAAAGTGAGGTGACTGGCAGATTAGCAAGAAGAAAAGGTGCACCAATTGTGAAGGAGAGAACACAAGTCTGGAAAAGAAAAAAAAAAGAATTAGTTGCCCTTTTGAGTAGAAAATTTGTAGTTAAAGTATTTAGTTGTAGCTGGATTGTAGCAAATTTGTAGACAAATTATTTATTAAGAACAAGTCAACTGCAATTTATTTATAGCAGATTTGTGCTACAGTTGTTTTACCTTTTATTTTGTTATTTTGTCCAGAATTCTACTACTTAGAATAGAAAATATCTGTGGCTTTTTTTGGTTGAAAGTTGTTAGTACTTGATCTCGATATTGGTACTATACAATTTCTTTACAGCTTAACTATAATTATGTCTATAACTACAAAAATACATAATCTATTCAATTTAAGCAGTGTTGTTAGGAAAGGCTGAAAAGTAATACATAAACACAGTATTTGAACAAAATAACTACAAACCTATTGCATTAAGAGTTAAAATCCGTTTATCAAACATTCATTATAGGAGACAATCTTTATTCAAATTAGCAACACAATTACACCACAACTATAATTCTCCATAACAGAACAAATACAACTTCGTATGTCTTAAGGACATATTATCATCAATAGTACTCAGGAAAAAAAATCTTTAAATTGTATCAATTTTTATTTCCTTTTAAGAATTCCTACAAGATCTGTTATTATGCCCTTCCAGTCCTCAGTTGCCTCATGAAATCTTGTACTTTTGCATTTACTTCATCATATGGTTTGTATCTTTATTTTTGAGGTCTCCCTGACCGTCTTTTTTCAGTAGGTGACATTACAACTTCTTCAGCTATATGTTGTGGCACATTCCATTTGCTTTCGTTAGGCAGTGGGTCTACTGGTATTTCATAATTCTGCAGAATCCTCTCCCTTGTGTAATAAGGAGAATAATAGTTTTCATAAGACTCGTTCATGTGCCTCAAAGCCGCTAAAGCATGTGCACAGGGAAGTTCATCAAGATGGAATTGTCCAGGACTATATCTCTTGTTTTGAAGGCAAATAATGAAGCGCTTCATACCATCTATCACAGTATGGATGTAATCTATTGAATCCATCACCTACAATTTCATTACAAACATACAACAAGTTGTCAGCAACAGATACAAAACAAAATAACTACAATTCTACAATAATTTTTCTACAATTAACAGTATATATTTAGTTTGATGGAATCAATGATCTGATGTTATTGGCCATAGCTTACTCTCATCTTCAACGATAATGTCCTTGTCTTCCAACTCTTTGTTGTATTTTTTTTCCAAGGTATGTGAACGTACCCTTTGCATTCAATAGTTTTTCATTACTCCAACATTCAAGAAGAGTCCTCATGTACTCTAATAGTTCTACTATGGGCAGCTCTCTTGTATCTTTGGTTACCGCATACAATGACTCTGCAATGTTTGATTTCATCATCCACGTTCTGTTCACTGTAGTATGTACCTGAGACCATCTGTGAATAGCCCAATATAGTATAGGTATGCTTTAACACGCGTGTCGATCTCTTCAATCTTTGACATTCATTTATTAAATTCATCAAGCGTGTATCATCGTGCCGTGGCAAAGTACAATTCGCTTAACTTTAGATGACCCTTCTTAAACTTTGACCTTAAATTTGTCCAAATATACCACATGCAAGCATAATATGGCATGCCGGTATGAACGGTAATTGTTGCCTTCAAGATACTCTCATTCCGGTCCGAATCAACACACATATTTAGTTTTTCACCATATGCATGTTTGAATTGCTCAAAAAACCACCTCCATGATGCGTCATTTTCTAATAAACAACGGTTAGTGGTAATATGCTACCTATCACACAGGTGGCAAAAGAAATACAATTTCTGTAATAAAACTTGAGAATATAAAAAATACAGTCTCAAAAATAACTTTATAACAATATTTTGCAATTAATCTACATTACCTTATGCATCCATTGTGCTAGCTATTAGCATGATTTCCCTATATGCCGACTTCAAAAAGGTGTCATCAACTATTACAACTGGCCTACAATGCTCCCAACCCTTGATGGACGTACTAAGTGCAACAAATGCATACAAGAAATAGTCATCTTCAGTCTTCTGCAATTTCACTACCGACCCCGGATAAGTCTTCTCCAGAATATACAAATAACTCGGCAAGCGACTGTAGGAAATAGCATGATGACCTCTCAATAATTCCAAAGCCTTTTACTTTGCTCTACAAGCTTGCATGTATGTTAAGTTCACACCATGATCTGACAACATGTCAGTTTGTATGTCTTTTGGGGTGCTTGTCTTAGGATCCGCATATTTTGATATCACCATGCTGCCAACTACTATGGCAGTAGGTTTGCGTTGTATGTATGTGTTGTCCATCAAAGAGCATGTGTGCAAGCTGTTGAATTTTTAAACCTTGAACAATGCTGATTCGTTTATGCCGGTGGACTTGAAGTGCCACGTACAATTGTCCCCAGCACATATGAGGCAATAGCTACTATTTAAAAATAATTCAAAGACCTTATATTAAACAATTTATATACAAAGAAAACTACAACTTATACACAATATGAATTTGACAAATAAAATATTCCTACCTTCTTGCACTAGACCTTTTCACTCTTATTGAAGCTTATTCGTGATAGAATAGTGCTTCATTGCACTGACAATTGTTTGCTTGTCTTGGTAAACTTGGCCTACTTCAATAATATTTGGCGTATGTTCTGTTATGATGATACTTTCATATTCCACAATTGCCGGACATGTTGGCCTATCAATCAACTTCACTGTTCCTAATAGTTCTCTAATTGTGTTACAATTGCTTGACAATTGTACCACGTTACACATACGATAATCGGATGAACCTGCACTCAATTAAAAGTATAGTAATTCAGACCTTTGTATATTCATGTGTTAGATTTGACAGAATACTTGTAGAGATATAACAGTTGAACTACATTTGTTATGCAGTATTATTGTATATAATTTCTAGTAAAATTATAGAACACTTGAAATTGAAAAAACATCAGCACTGAATAAACAGAACAAACGCTCGAATTAGAGATACTGCATTCCAAATCGAAATCACGCATTGTTATACACAGGAGGATACATTCCTAAGTTTTTATTTTCCTTTTCCATCTCCATATGTAATTCAAATTATAGCCACTTTCATTGGAGGACAATATTCGTTGACAGTGTATTTGATTTCGATGATTTTTGCGGAGGTATTGATCATTAGATGCTCTGCAATTGCGGAATTTAATTGACTATAATTTGAATCTTCATTGACTACAATTCCATCAACATCAAAATCTTTTTATCTCCCAACGCTATCCCAGCGACCATTTAGCTGAAGCATAATAGCTAATTTTGACATTATGTCATGAAATTCAATACAATTGTAGCTAATTGTTTGCAATTGTTTTTTGAAAAACCTTCCTTTATGGAAAACTAGAGAAAACCATAGAATAGGACTTGATCATAGTGTGATGATAATCAGAGAAAATCGGCGTAATTGCAGGATTCTACAAATACGTTGGCTTGATTAAGGTGCGATGATTATGTCAGTAAAATCTCCAATTGAAATATACGCGATCTCAAAATCCTGCTTCTAAATAAGGAGGACTACCACAGAAAGGAGTCTAGTTTAAACAAATGTATATTTTTTGTAGCTAAAACTTGTTTAGCTCGGGTAAATAATAAAATGTGGACATTTTGGTAATAAAATTTCAAATAGTGTATAGGAACGAAAAAATTTAATTAATTAATTCAAATTATAGCCACTTCCTATTTAATCCCAATTTGCAAAATTAACCTATTAACTATTTTATCTAACAATTAATTATTTATATCATGATTATTAAACTAAGACCTATTGATTAATCAAAACAACTAATGTATCATTATTTTGTGATTTTCGTTTAAAGTACAACTACGTGCAGTTCAAGACTAATGATGCAATTAAAATCTAGGAAAAATGCAATAAATGAATAGAATATTTTTATGGTTTTAAAACATTTCTAATTATGCAATGTGGCAAAAATCCAATCAAATAAACAAATAAAATTCCTAAAAATTCTACGAAAATGTAACGACCCGACCGGTCACTTTGAACTTTTGCACATTGATCGCCAGTTCTCAGGCATGACTTTCCCCGTGTTATGTATTATGACTAATGTAGATCGTTAGTTTTGGTTTTCAGGAAAATTTGGAATGAATTTGAAAGAACAGTTTCAGTTGAAAGCTTTGAACTTGAAAGGTTTGACCAAGAGTTGACTTATTTGTATATGAGCTCGGATCGGAGTTTTTATGATTTGCTTAGCTTCGTGAGGTGATTTGGGACTTAGGAGCGTGATCGGAATTTATTTTGGAGGTCCGGTGTAGAATTAGGCTTGAAATGGCGAAGTTAGTATTTGGCGAATTCCGGTTGGCAGGCGAGATTTTGATCCGAGGGTCCGAATGGAATTCCGAGAGTTGCTGTAGCTTCATTATGCCATTTTTGATGCGTGTGCAAAATTTCAGGTCATTCATACGTCGTTTGGTTGAGTTTCTGATCAAAAGCGGGTTCCGAAAGTTTTAGAAGAACTTAGGCTTGAATTCGATGTGAATTGATGGTTTTGATGTTGTTTGAGGTGTTTTGATGATTGGAACATGTTTGGATGATATTTTAGGATGTGTTGGTACTTTTGGTTGAGGTCCCGGGGGCCTCGGGTGAGTTTCGGGTGGTCAATCGGACCATTTTTGGCTTTGAGAATTGCACAAATTTCATCAGCTGTAGCAGGGGTATTTTGGCCTTCGCGATCGCGAGCCTGCGGCTGCGATCGCATAAGAGGAATTTGGGAGGCAGGCATTTTGTTCGTCGCGTTCGCGGTTGGGCGTTCGCGATCGCAGTGAGTTAGATGGTGCAGTATCGCGTTCGCATGGGAGAACCCGCGTTCGCATAAGAGGACCTGGGGGCCCGGTAGAGTTGTTCTTCGCGTTCGCATCATATGGCTGGCGTTCGCGTAGGTTTGGAATGAAAGGCAGCAGTCGGGTTCGCATAGGGTTATTTTGAGAGACCGGAATTTTTGTGCTTCGCGATCGCGAGCCTTGGGCCGCGATCGCATAGAGGAAAGGTCAGTGTTGGCCAGAAGGTAATAACTTCATTTCATCCGCGATTTTGGGTCATTTTTCACGCATGGCTGCTCCTTTTCGGAGATTTTTGGAGGAAATGAAAGAGGGATTCAAAAGGAATCGACTTGAGGTAAGAATCTTGATCTTAAAACTTGATTATATTGTGAAATCCACCTAGAAATTCATGGAAATTAAGCCTAAAATTGAAAAACTAGGGCTTGGGATTTTGAAATTTGATTTGGGGATTTGAAGGACCAATTGGGGTCGGATTTGAGAACTTTTGGTATGTATGAACTCGTGAGGAGACGAGGAACCTATTGATGTGAAAATTTCCGAGTTTCGATAAGTGGGCCCGGGGCTCGGGTTTTGGTAATTTCGGGATTTGTGCCCGTAATTGATTGTTTTCGCTTGGGCTTTGTTCCCTTAGCATATTGTGATGTATTCGCTCTGATTTTGGATAGATTCGATGCGCGTGGAGGCCGGTTTGAGGGGCAAAGGCGTCGCGAGCTAGAGATTTCGCCGGTTCGAGGTGAGTAATGATTGTAAATGATATCCTGAGGGTTTGAAATCCCGGATTGCACACCGTAGTGCTATATTAAGGTGACTTGCACGCCGGATAGCGAGCGTGGGATAGAGCACCGTAGGGGATTGTGACTTGGTCCGTCCCGATTGATGATTTTACCGCGTATTTTGACTGAAACTTATTTGTTATTATCATGATTTGGACTGATTGCCATATTTGGGCTTCGTGCCAATTATTTGAACCCTTCGGGGATTTTTATCACTGTTTCCTCACTATTTTGATATACTACTTGAACTCAGTCCTCTTGATTATACTGTTTTACAAACTCAGCCGCTTTAATTGAACTTTGAGACTTAAATGATATTTCCACTGTTGTTTGGGCTGAGCACTACTATTTTATTGATGCCTGAAGGGCTTATGATGTTTTCGTGTGAGGCCGAGGGCCATATGCGAGGAGGCTTTCAGGCCTCGAGTGTGATGTGAGGAGGCTTTCAGGCCTCGAGTGTGATGTAAGGAGGCTTTCAGGCCTCGAGTGTGATGTGAGGAGGCTTTCAGGCCTCGAGTGTGATGTGAGGAGGCTTTCAGGCCTCGAGTGTGATGTGAGGAGGCTTTCAGGCCTCAAGTGTGATGTGAGAAGGCTTTCAGGCCTTATGTTATATGCCACAAGGTGGCTTGATATTGCGCTTGGGCCATAAGGGGCCCCTCCCGGAGTCTGCACACCCCATGTGAGCGCCATCGGCGATATATGGATCGGGCTGCACGCCGCAGCGTGATGTGGATCGGGCTGCACGCCACAGTGGTTACTATATGATACTGTTCTGAGAGTATTTCCGAGAGTGAGCCCGAGGGGTTGGTACTGTTTTGAGATATTGCCTGAGGGGCGAACTTTTATGTGCTCATCTTGTATATTTACTTGCCTTTTTACTTGTTATACTGTGATATTTGTGCCCGAGGGGCGGTTTTTCTGTGCTTATCGGCACTAACTATTTTGAAATCATTTCGTAACTATTGGAAAGATCATTTTAAAAAAGAGATTTAAAGTGAGCCAAGAGATTTCCAAAGATTTCACAGCTTCACTGTTTTTCTCAAAGGATTGTACCCTGCTTCTATACAGCACGTTGGTTGCTTTACATGATTTCTTACTGCTCAGTTGTTATTTACCTTTATTACTGACTGAGTTGGAGTACTCATTTTACTCCCTGCACCCCGTATGCAGATGCAGGTATCTATTCACCCGGTAGCGGGTTTTGGGCCGATCAACGACAGAATCATATGAGTTAAGGAGGTGACTGTCAGCGTTCGTAGCACATGTCTCTCTCTTTTGTTCATTATTCCGGTTTTGTACATTTTAGACCCTGTAGTAGATTTACATTCTGATAGATGCTCGTGACTTGTGACACCCCGATTAGGGCTGTGTCGGGTTTGTGCTTCCGTTAGTTATATCATTGAGTCGCATTTATATTGCTTATTAATGTTTAACTATTTTTGAAAAGACAAGTTGGGTTAGTTGGCTGGCCTCGTCTTCACGAGAGGCGCCATCACGAACAGTGCGGGGTTTGGGTCGTGACAAGTTGGTATCAGAGCCTAGGTTACTAGGTCTCACGAGTCATGAGCAGGTTTAGTAGAGTCTCGCGGATCGGTACGGAGACGTCTGTATTTATCCTCGGGAGGCTACAGAACCTTTAGGAAAACTTCACATTCTTGAATTCTTATCGTGCGTCCTTGATTCAACTTGAAAGGAAACTCTTGTATTTATCCTCGGGAGGCTACAGAACCATTAGGAAAACTTCACATTCTTGAACCACGCATTTGTATGCGCGCATGAGCGCTCAGTATCAGATGTGCCTTGATGGCTTGTGATTCCTCGATCGAGGGGCGAGATGTAATCTCCGTGAGTATATGTTGGGCCAGTTTGGAGGACTTGAGGCCGGATCTTTGCCTATGGCTTGAGCACCGAGGTGCTGATTGTGTGAGCAAGTGTTTTGAACTTATCTGTTCGGTATTGTCCCTATTAGTGGAAGTGACGGCTGGATAGCTATGTGATGAGTATGTTAGTACTGTGAGATGTATCTATGTGACTTGGAAGTGACAAGGAAGGCCTCCTGGATGATAGAAGAACTATTAGGTGTTTGAATTCCATCGTGATTCGAGGTATAGCCCCGAGTTATGGGTGTGTGAAGGATCTTTTCATGTTTTCCAGTTGAGAGTGAAGTAAATTTTATGTTGCGGTATGAGTTCAGACTCAGAAAGGCTAAGTAACTGTGTAATGTGTATGACGGTGGAAGGTATGCGGAAATGTCATATTGGGGCGAAGCAGGCGGGTTATCTCCTGCGGAGTGTTCTGAAGTGGTGTAATCCTTATGTATATATTAGAAGATCGCATGTGTAATTGAAAAGTGCGTGTTGAAATTTTAAATTTCGGGTCGCCTAAAAGAGTGGGGCTCAGTTGTTGCGGGGGTGAATGCGAGAATTTCAGAAGATTTGTGGTACTAGATGATCTGTGATTGCACAAGCTTATAAATGATTTGAGTTTAATCTCACTATGGTATTGTGGCATCAATAGAGTAGAAGTGTTATGAGTTGTTGAGCGTATCTTGATCTATGGGTTCGAGCCAAGTGGGGGAGTCTGCTGTGAGCAGCTGATTGCACGGTTAGGTGCTATGTTGTTTCCAGTTTGGGGCATGCGAGTGAATTAGCTATGGCTAGAGTAAAGGAAAATTTTGACAAAGGTTACATTATGCTTCATGGGGAGAGAGAATCACAGGATGTCTTAAGTTTTTGTTGGTAAAGAATGCTCGGCGCATAGAGCAGGAAGTTGCGTGGTTACATTAGGATGAGGATTTCATTTTGCGGTATCGGAGTGCCGATGAGGCACGGGTGGTTCTGTTCGTTAGGTCAGGTAATTTGTAGTTTGAATAAGAGTGAATGACTTTCGAGAACGGTTCTAATGTGTTCAAGATTCTGCAGGAAACAATCGGGTATTTTAAAGTTGCATGTGTGGTTAGAAACTGTGTTTTCATTGGAAGAGGTTCAGATTTGTGGTATTTCTATGTTAATTATGGGGTTCTATGTATCAATATCAGGAAAGTAAAGGTAACGGATTCGGATACGCAGGAAGTTCTTCAGATTAAAGTATTCAGGAGCGTGATGTTTCTGGTAATATTTGAGAGAGTATTCAGCGACTTATGGGTCCTAGACAGTGTGGTCTTGTGCTTGGGTCTCGTGTAGTGAGCCTGGGATTGAGAGATTGTAGAGAGATTGTGGTACTACAACAAGAGGGAGCATCAAGTTGAAAACGAATCAGAAGGAAATTTAGATAGATGGAATGGTTTGATAGTAGACCGAATATGAGAGGTATGGGATGTGTAATGATTTTTCTTCTAGATGGGATCAATGGAAGTTCTTGACTAGTTGAGTGCGTAGATGTCTGTGGCTCGGAAGGGAGATAAAAGTTTTCCTGTCATCCTTGGGTGGTATGGTATATGCGGTATGTTGTGGAGGATCGAGATTTGCGTGTATGAGGTTTCAG